>NW_026967524.1:0-300000 GCF_028390025.1 Pseudophryne corroboree | reverse complement strand
CTCAAACGCCTCATCAAGAGATTCTTTATTTGCTCATAAGGTAGCATCAAGAACCAGATGCTTGTAGATCTTCTTTTGATTCTCCTTCATCAGTCGCATCTCCGTCACGATGTAATTGCCAAAATTCTGCTCCTAGTCCGAGGACCAATGAAGAATCTCCTCCGTGTGAGTAAAAAACTGTTGTGAGCTGGGCTGGGGCAGAAGTGGGTTTCCAGATGACCTCTGCTGTTTTGGGGGTCGTGGCTGTGGGGTTGGGTCATCCATTTCAGTTGCCTCACTCATGGAAGGCTCCACTTCCAGCTCCAGTGTAATATCCTGCACTATAAAACAAAATTGAACTGCATGCAAAAATGTGTGGGTACAATACAATACAAATGTGTGTGTACTTACCAGATCCAGACTCTCCGATGCCTCCTCTGCCACAAGAGTGGGAGAATCCAGATTACACTGTTACCGTATCCTTGGCTCTTGCTCCAAAGTGAATTTCATGAGGTCATAGTACCACAGCATTGGCTTGTAGACCTCATCCGTCCCGGCTCCTGAACGTTGTGATTCCATGTACTTATTGTGCTCCTACAAAAACACTTTGAACATTTTTTATCTTCTTCTTTACCCAATTTAGGTCTGCAGTGCTGTTCCTGGCTCTACTGTATTTGATCAGCTGCTCATATGCTTGATTCCTTTGTGTCCTGTTGGCATAGTCCACACTTATTACACACCACAGGCACTCATTCTCGTGATACAATTCAATGAATCCAGACCAGAATTTGTGATTTTCCTCTGCTGACATATCTGTGGGAAAAATATTAAACACAATGTAATTACAAAGTACTATTGTAATGTACATACCTATGTCATACAACCTGTATAGTAACGCACAAACTGCAACTTGAATTATGAGCACCCAGCTGAAAATTGTAACACATTATTACACACAGTAATGAGCATTACATATTAGTACACACCGTAATGCCCAATATGTATTGTGCCACACACCATAATGCCCATTACACATTATTACACACAGTAATGCCCAATACACATTATTGCAGATCGTAATGCCCAATGCACATTGTGCCACACACCGTAATGCCCATTACACAATATACCACACAGCATAATGCCCATTAGACATTATTACACACCATAATGCCTATTGCACATTATGCCACACACCGTAAAGCCCATTACACATTATTACACACCGTAATGCCCATTACACACCATAATGCACATTACACATTATGCCACACAGCGTAATGCCCATTATACATTATTACACACCATAATGCCCTTAACACATTATGACACACACCATAAAGCCCATTACACATTATTACACACCATAATGCACATTACAGATTATACAACAAATAGTAATGCCCATTACACATTATTATACACCGTAATGCCCATTACACATTATACACCGTAATGCCCTTTACACATTACTACACACCATAATGCCCATTACACATTATTACACACCGTAATGCCTATTACACATTATACACCGTAATGCCCATTACACATTATACACCGTAATGCCCTTTACACATTACTACACACCATAATGCCCATTACACATTATTACACACCGTAATGCCCATTACAAATCGTAATGCCCATTACAAATAATTACACACCGTAATGCCCATTAAACATTTTTATACATCCGTGATGCCCATTACACAATATTATACATTCGTAATGCACATTACACATTATTACATACCATAATGCCCATTACACATTATTACACATCCGTAATGCCCATTACACATTATTACACACCGTAAAACACATTACACATTATGCCATACACCGTAATGCCCATTACACATTATACCACACAGCATAATGCCCGTTACACATTATTACACACCATAATGCCTATTACACATTATGCCACACACCATAAAGCCCATTACACATTATTACACAGCATAATGCCCATAACACACCATGCCACACACCATAAAGCCCATTACACATTATTATACATTCGTACTACACATTACACATTATTACACACCGTAATGCCCATTACACATTATTATACATCCATAATGCCCATTACACATTATTAGAAACTGTAATGCCCTTTACACATTATTATATATCCGTAATGTACATTACACATTATTACAAACCGTAATGCCCAATACACATTATTACACATCCGTAATGCCCATTACACATTATTCTACATCTGTAATGCCCATTACACATTATGCTACAAACCGTAATGCCTATTACACATTATTGTACATCCGTAATGCCCATTACACATTATTACATACCGTTTTGCCCATTACACATTATTACACATCCATAATGTCCATTACACATTATTCTACATCCGGAAAGCCACTTACACATTATGCTACAAACTGTAATGCCCATTACACATTATTATATGTTCGTTATGCACATTACACATTATTCTACATCCGTAATGCCCATTACACACCGTAATGCCCAGTACACATTATTATACATCCGTAATGCACATTACACATTATACACCATAATGCCCATTACAGATTATTATACACCGTAATGCCCATTACACATTATTACACACCGTAATGCCCATTACACAATATTATTAATCCATAATGCCAATTACAAATTATTACATACCGTAATGCCCTTTACACATTATTATACATCCGTAATGCACATAACATATTATTACACACTGTAATGCCCATTGCATCCGTAATGCACATTACACATTATTCTACATCCGTAATACCTACTACACACTGTAATGCCCATTACACATTATTATACATCCGTAATGCACATTACACATTATTCTACATCCGTAATACTCACTACACACCGTAATGCCCATTACACACTGTAATGCCCATTACACATTATTATAAATCCGTAATGCCCCTTATACATTATTACACACCACAATGTCTGATATAGATAAGTGAATACAAAATGGAAGCTGGATGTCAGTTTGTCTATTGTTCATAAAATAAACTGTTGCTTTAAAAGTGATTTTTATATGTTTGGAGAAAGTGCGATTTTAGTCAGAGCCGGCCATAGGCATAGGCAAACTAGGCAATTGCCTAGGGCATTTGATATGCCATGGGGCATCAGCAGCTTCTGCTGATTAAAATGATATGCAGCATGCCTATATTCTGTGTAGCATTTCATATGCAGATACAGCCACAGTCTCACACAGTATATAGGCATGCTGTATATCATTTTAATCAGCAGAATCTGCTTGTGCATCCTAGCGACATAGAAATGCAAATAAGATACATTTTAATAAAAAAATAAGGTGCCCGACGTTAGCATTGAGGCAAGATTTATGAGGACACATCTGTATCCAAGCAGAGGCAGAGGTCACAGTGTTAGTGGCAGTGTGAGTGCTGTGTGCATGTGAGTGGGTTGGTTGTGCAGTAGTGTTTGGAATATGTGTAAGGAGAATTGTGTGTCATGTAAAAATGCATTAATAATGTGCAACATATGTGTAAGGGGCACTATGTGTGTCATTATGTGTAAAATGGCATTAATAATATGCGGCATATGTTTAACAGGGTACTACTGTATGTGTGTCATTATGTGTATGGGGCACTAATAATGTGCAACAAATGTGTAGGGGCACTATATGTGTCACTATGTGTATAAGGGTATTAATAATGTGTAGCATATGTGTAAGGGACATTATGTGTAAAAGGGCATTAATAAAGATTGTCATAATGTGTAAGACGCATTATGTTTATAAGGACATTAATGATGTGTCTTATATGTGTAAGGGGCATTACTGTGTGGAATTATGTGTATAAATGCTTTACTAATATGTGGCATTATGTGTATAAGGTGCTCTACTATGTGGCGTTGCATATAGAAAGATCATTACTGTGTCGTCTAATGTGAATAAAGAGCAATAGGGTGTGGTGTTATATAAATAAGGAGCAATTCAGTGTGATGTAATGTGAATAAGAAGCTCTACTGTGAGGAGTAACGTTTATAAGGTAAAGTGATACTTCTGTGGGATGTAATGTGAATTATGGACACTATCGCATGATCAAATGGGAATAAAGTTGCAGTACTGTGTGGTGTAATTTGAATTGGGGTTACTATTGTGTGGCCATGCTCCTTGCCAGCAAAAACACCCCTTTTTGGGCTGTGCACCAAATGTGCGAGCTGTTCCTATTTAAAATATAGGGGGAACAAAAACCAAAATAAGAACTGCTATGGGTGAGGGGTGATGGTGCTGGGAAAGAGGTGCAAGGTCAGAGGTGGAACCAGCGGTGGTGCTAGGGGGCACCAGCCAAAATCTTGCCTAGGGCATCATAATCAGCTCTGATTTTAGTCAAAACAAGAAGTAAGGCAGCTGCACAGTGTATCATGAGACTGCGGTTAGCTAGTGTTCTGCAGAATAGGGAATTGTATTTTGCAGAATAAAAATAGTTAAAAGTAGGTGAAAGGTAAAATGTATTTTGATATTAAACAGTCATAATCACAAGATGTTGAGCTAATTAATTGGAAATCCCCCATAAGGGGAGTATATGAATTAATAATATATTCTGATAAATGAATTGTGATTGGTCTATGCATATGATTGGTCTGTTCATTTGATTGGATCATGTAACGCTGTAATGAGAAGTATATAAGATGAAATCATTGTGTCAATGTCCAGTTTGTGATATTCTTTTATCATGAGCCCTGTGAATTTCACAATGCAATAAATCTACCAAAGAGACTTCATTGTTCTTCAATTATTTTGAACAGCGATATAATTTTGGAGGCCGCCACCGAGATCAATCCAACATTGACACACAAAGGAAGGTGGACTGGTGCCGGGGTACCTGGATCAACCGTGGCCACGGGTAAGAGCTGTTATCTTACTTCTGCTCCATGTGTCCCTGCCTCGGTCTGCTGCCTTTGTGTGTTATTGTTGGTTTGAACTCCTTGAAGTCTTTTTGGAGATTGTGAGTATGGAACCAAATTGAATTTAACTGCATTTTATTAAATGGCAGTGTAAAAATAAAGCAGCCAGTATTTACCCTGCACAGAACAATATAACCCACCCAAATCTAACTCTCTCTGCACATGTTACATCTACTCCCCTGCACTGTACATGGTTTTACCCATCTGCTAACAAATTTGCTGCTACAATCAACTCTGAATTACCCCTAAGTACATCAGCAGGTGAAAACATTACTGGTTAGCCTTAGTGAGGAGCGGTTTCAGTTCCTCGGAATCTGAACCCCCCGAACTTCACCCATTTTACACAGTTCCGAGGCAGACTCGGATCCTCCCGCCTTGCTCGGTTAACCCGAGCGAGCCCAAACATCATCATCCCGCTGTCAGATTCTCGCAAATTCGTATTCTATCTAAGGAGCCGCGCGTCGCCGCCATTTTCACTCGTGCATTGGAGATGATAGGGAGAGGACGTGCAGCGTTCTCCCAGTTTCTGTGCTCAGTGTGCTGCAAATATCTGTGCTCAGTGTGCTGCAAATATCTGTGCTCAGTGTGCTGCAAATATCTGTGCTCAGTGTGCTGCAAATATCTGTGTTCAGTGTGCTGCAAATATCTGTGCTCAGTGTGCTGCAAATATCTGTGCTCAGTGTGCTGCAAATATCTGTGCTCAGTGTGCTGCAAATATCTGTGCTCAGTGTGCTGCAAATATCTGTGCTCAGTGTGCTTAAAATATCTACGTTCTCTGCCTGAAAAACGCTCCATATCTGTGCTGCATTGTAGTATATAGTAGGAGGACAGTGCAGAATTTTGCTGCCCAGTGACCACCAGTATTATATAGCAGTACAGTACAGTAGTCCACTGCTTACCTACCTCTGTGTCGTCAACTATACGATCCATCCATACCTGTGGTGCATTTTAGTTGTTGTGGGCAGTAGTAGGAGGACAGTGCAGAATTTTTCTTACCACCAGTATATAATATATAGCAGTACGGTACAGTAGTCCACTGATCTACCTACCTCCGTGTCATCAAGTATACTATCCATCCATACCTGTGGTGCATTTTAGTTGTGCGCAGTATATATAGTAGGAAGACAGTGCAGAATTTTGCTGACCACCAGTATATAATATATAGCAGTACGGTACAGTAGGCCACTGCTCTACCTACCTCTGTGTCGTCAAGTATACTATCCATCCATACCTGTGGTGCATTTTAGTTGTGCGCAGTATATATAGTAGGAGGACAGTGCAGAATTTTGCTGACCACCAGTATATAATATATAGCAGTACGGTACAGTAGGCCACTGCTCTACCTACCTCTGTGTCGTCAAGTATACTATCCATCCATACCTGTGGTGCATTTTAGTTGTGCACAGTATATATAGTAGGAAGACAGTGCAGAATTTTGCTGACCACCAGTATATAATAAATAGCAGTACGGTACAGTAGGCCACTGCTCTACCTACCTCTGTGTCGTCAAGTATACTATCCATCCATACCTGTGGTGCATTTTAGTTGTGCGCAGTATATATAGTAGGAGGACAGTGCAGAATTTTGCTGACCACCAGTATATAATATATAGCAGTACGGTACAGTAGGCCACTGCTCTACCTACCTCTGTGTCGTCAAGTATACTATCCATCCATACCTGTGGTGCATTTTAGTTGTGCGCAGTATATATAGTAGGAAGACAGTGCAGAGTTTTGCTGACCACCAGTATATAATATATAGCAGTACGGTACAGTAGGCCACTGCTCTACCTACCGCTGTGTCGTCAAGTATACTATCCATCCATACCTGTGGTGCATTTTAGTTATGCGCAGTATATATAGTAGGACAGTGCAGAATTTTGCTGACCACCTGTATATAATATATAGCAGTACAATACAGTAGGCCACTGCTCTACCTACCTGTGTCGTCAAGTATACTATCCATCCATACCTGTGGTGCTTTTTAGTTGTGCACAGTATATATAGTAGGAGGACAGTGCAGAATTTTGCTGACCACCAGTATATAATATATAGCAGTACGGTACAGTAGGCCACTGCTCTACCTACCTGTGTCGTCAAGTATACTATCCATCCATACCTGTGGTGCATTTTAGTTGTGCGCAGTATATATAGTAGGAGGACAGTGGAGAATTTTGCTGTCCACCAGCATATAATATATAGCAGTATGGTATAGTAGGCCACTGCTCCACCTACCTCTGTGTCGTCAAGTATACTATCCATCCATACCTGTGGTGCATTTTAGTTGTGTGCAATATACATAGTAGGAGGACAGTGCAGAATTTTGCTGACCACCAGTATATAATATATAGCAGAACGGTACAGTAAGCCACTGCTCTACCTGCCTCTGTGTCGTCAAGTATACTATCCATCCATACCTGTGGTGCATTTTAGTTGTGTGCAATATACATAGTAGGAGGACAGTGCAGAATTTTGCTGACCACCAGTATATAATATATAGCAGAACGGTACAGTAAGCCACTGCTCTACCTGCCTCTGTGTCGTCAAGTATACTATTCATCCATACCTGTGGTGCATTTTAGTTGTGCGCAGTATATATTGTAGGAGGACAGTGCAGAATTTTGCTGACCACCAGTATATAATATATAGCAGTACGGTACAGTAGGCCACTGCTCTACCTACCTGTGTCGTCAAGTATACTATCCATCCATACCTGTGGTGCTTTTTAGTTGTGCGCAGTATATATAGTAGGAGGACAGTGTAGAATTTTGCTGACCACCAGTATATAATATATAGCAGTACGGTACAGTAGGCCACTGCTCCACCTACCTCTGTGTCGTCAAGTATACTATCCATCCATACCTGTGGTGCATTTTAGTTGTGCGCAGTATATATAGTAGGAGGACAGTGCAGAATTTTGCTGACCACCAGTATATAATAAATAGCAATACGGTACAGTAGGCCACTGCTCTACCTACCTCTATGTCGTCAAGTATACTATCCATCCATACCTGTGGTGCATTTAAGTTGTGCGCAGTATATATAGAGGAGGATAGTGCAGAATTTTGCTGATCACAGTATATAATATATAGCAGTACGGTACAGTAGGCCACTGCTCTACCTGCCTCTGTGTCGTCAAGTATACTATTCATCCATACCTGTGGTGCATTTTAGTTGTGCGCAGTATATATAGTAGGAGGACAGTGCAGAATTTTGCTGACCACCAGTATATAATATATATCAGTACGGTACAGTAGGCCACTGCTCTACCTACCTCCGTGTCGTCAAGTATACTATCCATCCATACCTGTGGTGCTTTTTAGTTGTGCGCAGTATATATAGTAGGAGGACAGTGGAGAATTTTGCTGTCCACCAGCATATAATATATAGCAGTATGGTACAGTAGGCCACTGCTCCACCTACCTCTGTGTCGTCAAGTATACTATCCATCCATACCTGTGGTGCATTTTAGTTGTGCACAGTATATATAGTAGGAGGACAGTGCAGGATTTTGCTGACCACCAGTATATAATATATAGCAGTACGGTACACTAGGCAACTGCTCTACCTACCTCTGTGTTGTCAAGTATACTATCCATCCATACCTATAGTGCATTTTAGTTGTGCGCAGTATATATAGTAGGACAGTGCAGAATTTTGCTGACCTCCAGTATATAATATATAGCAGTATGGTACAGTAGGCCACTGCTCTACCTACCTCTGTGTCGTCAAGTATACTATCCATCCATACCTGTGGTGCATTTTAGTTGTGCGCAGTATATATAGTAGGACAGTGCAGAATTTTGCTGACCACCAGTATATAATATATAGTAGTACGGTACAGTAGGCCATTGCTATTGACATATTACTGGCATATAATTCCACACTTTAAAAAATGAAGAACAAAAATGTTGAGGGTAAAATAGGGAAAGATCAAGATCCACTTCCACTTCCTGCTGAAGCTGCTGCCACTAGTCATGGCCGAGACGATGAAATGCCATCAATGTCGTCTGCCAAGGCCGATGCCCAATGTCATAGTAGAGAGCATGTAAAATCCAAAAAACAAAAAAAGTTCAGTAAAATGACCCAAAAATCAAAATAAAAAGCGTCTGATGAGAAGCGTAAACTTGCCAATATACCATTTACGACACGGAGTGGCAAGGAACGGCTGAGGCCCTGGCCTATGTTCATGGCTAGTGGTTCATATTCACATGAGGATGGAAGCACTCATCCTCCCGCTAGAAAAATGAAGACTTAAACTGGCAAAAGCACAGCAAAGAACTGTGCGTTCTTCTAAATCACAAATCCCAAAGGAGAGTCCAATTGTGTCGGTTGCAATGCCTGACCTTCCCAACACTGGACGGGAAGAGCTTGTGCCTTCCACCATTTGCACGCCCCCTGTAAGTGCTGGAAGGAGCACCCACAGTCCAGTTTCTGATAGTCAAATTGAAGATGTCAGTGTTGAAGTACACCAGGATGAGGATATGGGTGTTGCTGGCGCTGGGGAGGAAATTGACAAGGAGGATTCTGATGGTGAGGTGGTTTTTTTAAGTCAGGCACCCGGGGAGACACCGGTTGTCTGTGGGACGAATATGACAATTGACATGCCTGGTCAAATTACAAAAAAAAAAAATCACCTCATCGGTGTGGGATTATTTTAACAGAAATGCGGACAACATTTGTCAAGCCGTGTGTTGCCTTTGTCAAGCTGTAATAAGTAGGGGTAAGGACGTTAACCACCTAGGAACATCCTCCCTTATACGTCACCTGGAGCGCATTCATCAGAAGTCATTGACAAGTTCAAAAAGTTTGGGTGACAGCGGAAGCAGTCCACTGACCACTAAATCCCTTCCTCTTGTAACCAAGCTCCTGCAAATCACACCACCAACTTCCTCAGTGTCAATTTCCTCCTTAGACAGGAACGCCAATAGTCCTGCAGGTCATGTCACTGGCAAGTCTGACGAGTCCTCTCCTGACTAGGATTCCTCCGATGAATCCTTGAGTGCAACGCATACTGCTGCTGGTGCTGCTGTTGTTGCTGCTGGGAGTCGATCATCATCCCAGAGGGGAAGTCAGGAGACCACTTGTACTACTTCCAGTAAGCAATTGACTGTCCAACAGTCCTTTGCGAGGAAGATGAAATATCACAGCAGTCATCCTACTGCAAAGCAGATAACTCAGGACTTGGCAGCCTGGGCGGTGAGAAACGTGTTTCCGGTATCCACTGTTATTTCAGATGCAACTAGAGACTTGATTGAGGTACTGTGTCCCCGGTACCAAATACCATCTAGGTTCCATTTCTCTAGGCAGGCAATACCGAAAATGTACACAGACGTCAGAAAAAGAGTCACCAGTGTCCTAAAAAATGCAGTTGTACCCAATATCTACTTAATCACAGACATGTGGACAAGTGGAGCAGGGCAGACTCAGGACTATATGACTGTGAAAGCCCACTGGGTAGATGTATTGCCTCCTGCAGCAAGAACAGCAGCAGTGGCACCAGTAGCAGCATCTCGCAAATGCCAACTCGTTCCTAGGTAGGCTACGCTTTGTATCACTGCTTTCCATAAGAGGCACACAGCTGACAACCTCTTATGGAAACTGAGGAACATCATTGCAGAATGGCTTACCCCAATTGGACTCTCCTGGGGATTTGTGACGTCGGACAACGCCACCAATATTGTGCGTGCATTACATCTGGGCAAATTCCAGCACGTCCCATGTTTTGCACATACATTGAATTTGGTGGTGCAGAATTATTTAAAAAATGACAGGGGCGTGCAAGAGATGACGTCGGTGGCCGAAGAATTGCGGGCCACTTTCGGCATTCAGCCACCGTGTGCCGAAGACTGGAGCACCAGCAAACAGTCCTGAACCTGCCCTGCCATCATCTGAAGCAAGAGGTGGTAACGAGGTGGAATTCAACCCTCTATATGCTTCAGAGGATGGAGGAGCAGCAAAAGGCCATTCAAGCCTATACATCTGCCTACGATATAGGCAAAGGAGGGGGAATGCACCTGACTCAAGCGCAGTGGAGAATGATTTCAACGTTGTGCAAGGTTCTGCTGCCCTTTGAACTTGCCACACATGAAGTCAGTTCAGACACTGCCTGCCTGAGTCAGGTCATTCCCCTCATCAGGCTTTTGCAGAAGAAGCTGGAGACATTGAAGGAGGAGCTAAAACAGCAATTACGCTAGGCATGTGGGACCTGTGGATGGAGCCCTTAATTCGCTTAACCAGGATTCACGGGTGGTCAATCTGTTGAAATCAGAGCATTACATTTTGGCCACCGTGCTCGATCCTAGATTTAAAACCTACGTTGTATCTCTCTTTCCGGTAGACACAAGTCTGCAGAGGTTCAAAGACCTGCTGGTGAGAAAATTGTCAAGTCAAGCGGAACGTGACCTGTCAACAGCTCCTCCTTCACATTCTCCCGCAACTGAGGGCTGCGAGGAAAAGGCTAAGAATTCCGAGCCCACCCACTGACGGTGATGCAGGGCAGTCTGGAGCGAGTGCTGACATCTGGTCCGGACTGAAGGACCTGCCAACGATTGCTGACATGTCGTCTACTGTCACTGCATATGATTCTGTCACCATTGAAAGAATGGTGGAGGATTATATGAGTGACCGCATCCAAGTAGGCACGTCAGACAGTCCGTACGTATACTGGCAGGAAAAAGAGGCAATTTGGAGGGCCTTGCAGAAACAGGCTTTATTTTACCTAAGTTGCCCCCCCTCCAGTGTGTACTCCGAAAGAGTGTTTAGTGCAGCCGCTCACCTTGTCAGCAATCGGCGTACGAGGTTACTTCCAGAAAATGTGGAGAAGATGATGTTCATCAAAATTAATTATAATGAATTCCTCCGTGGAGACATTCACCAGCAATTGCCTCCAGAAAGTACACAGGAACCTGATATGGTGGATTCCAGTGGGGATGAATTAATAATCTGTGAGGAGGGGGATGTACACAGTGAAAGGGGTGAGGAATCGGAGGATGAAGAGGAGGTGGACATCTTGCCTCTGTAGAGCCAGTTTGTGCAAGGAGAGATTGATTGCTTCTTTTTTGGTGGGGGCCCAAACCAACCAGTCATTTCAGTCACAGTTGTGCGGCAGACCCTGTCGCTGAAATGATGGGTTTGTTAAAGTGTGCATGTCCTGTTTATACAACATAAGGGTGGGTGGGAGGGCCCAAGGACAATTCCATCTTGCACCTCTTTTTTCTTTCATTTTTCTTTGCATCATGTGCTGTTTGGGGACTATTTTTTTGAAGTGCCATCCTGCCTGACACTGCAGTGCCACTCCTAGATGGGCCAGGTTGTTTGTGTCGGCCACTTGGGTCGCTTAGCTTAGTCATCCAGCGACCTCGGTGCAAATTTTAGGACTAAAAATAATATTGTGAGGTGTGAGGTGTTCAGAATAGATGGTTATTGAGGTAAATAATACTATGGGATCAAAATGACTCCCAAATTCTATGATTTAAGCTGTTTTTGAGGGTTTTTTGTAAAAAAACACCCGAATCCAAAACACACCCGAATCCGACAAAAAAAATTCAGGGAGGTTTTGCCAAAACGTGTCCGAATCCAAAACACGGCCGCGGAACCGAATCCAAAATCAAAACCCGAAAAAGTTCCGGTACACATCACAGGTTGAGTATCCCTTATACAAAATGCTTAGGACCAGAAGTATTTGGATATCGTATTTTTCCGTATTTTGGAATAATTGCTTACCATAATGAGATATCATGGGGATGAGACCCAAGTCTAAGCACTGAATGCATTTATGTTTCATGTACACCGTATACACATCATATAACCTTATACACACAGCCTGAAGGTCATTTTAACACAGATCCATGATTGTGCTCTACACACATACACACACACACACACACACACACACACATATATACACACACACACACACAGAAGGGAATATGGAAATGAGAGGAAGTCACATGATGTAATTGCAGCTTCCTGACAGGCCACTGCCCCCACTCCACATAAACGCACTGATATAAAATGTCTGCCACTATTTAGTTACACAGAGAGAGACCCCCTGTCACAAAATGGAGGTTACCTGCGTTCCCCAGTCACGCCTTGGCCTACCTCCGCCACAAGCCTGGGCACGATCCCTCGTTCAAGCACGTCTCCACTGTGTCCTGCTGCCGTATCCATGATTGTGCTCCAGCGTCTCCCTGCTAGCGGCCATTGGATCAGGCTGCAGCACGCCGGAGTTCCCGCTGCTCCCCTCCATGGGCAGTGCCATGACAGTCTCCAGACAGCTGATTCTCCAGGAGCCAACCCAGAGTCTCTCCGTGTCATGTGAGCAGTCCATCCACTCAGCTGCAGGCACTGGGTATAAGTTCCAGCTCTCAGCACTAACAAGCTGTCAGTGCTTTGGTGTCTCTCAGCCTGGAGTGAGCTCCAGAATCTCCTGCTGGTGATAGACTCAGTGCAAGTTACCATCCCCCGCACTGCCTGACTCCCTGGATGATTTAAAGGGCCATCACTGCCGTTACATCCTGGCATCTCCAGA
The DNA here is from genome assembly GCF_028390025.1 of Pseudophryne corroboree. NCBI lineage: Eukaryota > Metazoa > Chordata > Amphibia > Anura > Myobatrachidae > Pseudophryne > Pseudophryne corroboree. The sequence continues at coordinate 286,545 of NW_026967524.1, read as the reverse complement.
CTCCCTCGAAGTCCTCCAGTGATCCAGAGGGGCTGTCCTATATCCCTAGGGGCATTAGAGATTCTGCTGGTTCCTACCAGTTTCCAGTTCTCCGATGTGCAGAGTAGCGCACCATAGTATCCGGAAAACCTGCCACTGCTGTCTACAACATTGCAGTATCCATTATGCAGAACCACAGCATCACAGCTACAGCATATGGAATCCCCACTGCACTACCTCAGCTGCCCAGCATCTGAAAACCCGTGTTGCTGACATCCTCAGCTTCATCTACAAGCATTGCCGACATCCTCGGCTTTGTTCACAGGTATTTCCGACATCCTCAGCTTCATTTACAAGTGTTGCTGACATCCTCAGCTTCGTCTACAAGTATTGCTGATGCCCTCAGCTTCTTCTACAGTCATTACCATAGACTTCTACCTCTTCACAGCTACCACACTGGTTCCAGCCAGTGACCCGAGCCTCTCCTGCATTGCTGTTCCTCCCAGCATTCCGTTACTCACCAGTCCTCACAGCTACCACACTGGTTCCAGCCAGTGACCCGAGCCTCTCCTGCATTGCTGTTCCTCCCAGCATTCCGTTCCTCACCAGTCCTCACAGCTACCACTGGTTCCAGCCAGTGACCCGAGCCTCTCCTGCATTGCTGTTCCTCCCAGCATTCTGTTACTCACCAGTCCTCACAGCTACCACACTGGTTCCAGCCAGTGACCTGAGCCTCTCCTGCATTGCTGTTCCTCCCAGCATTGTTACTCACCAGTCCTCACAGCTACCACACTGGTTCCAGCCAGTGACCCGATCCTCTCCTGCATTGCTGTTCCTCCCAGCATTCCGTTACTCACCAGTCCTCACAGCTACCACACTGGTTCCAGCCAGTGACCCGAGCCTCTCCTGCATTGCTGTTCCTCCCAGCATTCCAGTATTCACCAGTCCTCACAGCTACCACACGGATTCCAGCCAGTGACCTGAGCCTCTCTGCATTGCTGTTCCTCCCAGCATTCCGTTACTCACCAGTCCTCACAGCTACCACACTGGTTCCAGCCAGTGACCCGAGCCTCTCCTGCATTGCTGTTCCTCCCAGCATTCCGTTACTCACCAGTCCTCACAGCTACCACACTGGTTCCAGCCAGTGACCCGAGCCTCTCCTGCATTGCTGTTCCTCCCAGCATTCCGTTACTCACCAGTCCTCACAGCTACCACACTGGTTCCAGCCAGTGACCCGAGCCTCTCCTGCATTGCTGTTCCTCCCAGCATTCCGTCACTCACCAGTCCTCAAGTGACTCTCTCTATAGGTGTTACCCGGCTACATATTGCACTGGTGGCTCCCATCAGTGGTCCAGTACTCACAGCCGGTCACCTACCATCACAGTTCATACTGCCTGACTACCACGCCTGAATCAGACCAATTAAGCCAGCCCAGTTCTGTCCACAGCGCTCAAGAACAGATGCAATGTCCAGTACTAGTCCGGGTGCACAACCTAACCCAGCCATGACACCCCCCTCCTGTAATGTCACCCCACTATTCACATGAGCTGTCAAAATCAGACATAGCTAAAATGGCAGCGTGTGTACCCTCCTTTATACACCAGATGGGATATTTATACACAGCAACACTGATATTATGTGGACACAAAAGTAACAATACAAGTGACACATTAACAGGAAATTGTTTCTGTCACCATAGCAACAATTATCTGGAAATAAGATAATACACAGACACATAAAATGACTCACCGGAAATATTTTGTTTTTAAACAACTTTATTTCATATCTTTAATACACAGATTTTTGTCTATATGTGGGAGGGCCCGGACCATTTTCCAGGGGGCTGCGTGATGTCACATCTGCGTTCATCTCTGATTAACCCCCTATAAGCTTCCAGAGTGCACCTCATATCTCATCTTTTCTTCATTTTAAGTATACTCCAGAAGATTAAAATGGTTCCTCACCTGACTGATGTCTATTTTGTGCAACAAGAGCTAATATATTTCTCATAGTATAGAAATGGCCTCTCACCTGTGTGACTTCTCTGATGTGTGACTTCTCTGATGTCTATCAAGATGTGATTTCAGTGTAAAACATTTCCCACACTCAGAACAAGAAAATGGCTTCTCACCTGTGTGACTTCTTTGATGTCTAAGAAGATCTGATTTGAGTGCAAAACATTTCCCACACTCAGAACATGGAAATGGCCTCTCACCTGTGTGACTTCTTTGATGTTTAACAAGTTCTGATTTGTGTGCAAAACATTTCCCACACACAGAACATGGAAATGGCTTCTCACCTGTGTGACTTTTCTGATGTCTAAGAAGAACTGATTTCTGTGCAAAACATTTCCCACAATCAGAACATTGAAATGGATTCTCACCTGTGTGACTTCGCTGATGTGTAACAAGTTGTGATTTCCAGGAAAAACATTTCCCGCAGTCAGAGCAAGAAAACGGCTTCTCACCTGTGTGACTTCTTTGATATCTAATAAGAACTGATTTGTGCACAAAACATTTCCCACACTCAGAAAATGGAAATACCTTCTCACCTGTGTGACTTCGCTGATGTGTAACAAGTTGTGATTTCCGGGAAAAACATTTCCCGCACTCAGAACATGGAAATGGATTCTCACCTGTGTGACTTCTCTGATGTATAACAAGACTTGATTTGTGTGCAAAATATTTCCCACACTCAGAACATGGAAATGGCTTCTCACCTGTGTGACTTCTGTGATGTTTAACAAGTTCTGATTTCCGGGGAAAACATTTCCCGCACTCAGAACATGGAAATGGATTCTCACCTGTGTGACTTCTCTGATGTATAACAAGACTTGATTTCTGTGTAAAATATTTCCCACACTCAGAACATGGAAATGGCTTCTCACCTGTGTGACTTCTGTGATGTTTAACAAGTTCTGATTTGTATGCAAAACATTTTCCACACTCAGAACATGGAAATGGATTCCCACCTGTGTGACTTCTCTGATGTATAACAAGATTTGATTTCCGTGTAAAACATTTCCCACACTCAGAACATGGAAATGGATTCTCACTTGTGTGACTTCGCTGATGTGTAAGAAGTTGTGATTTCAGTGTAAAACATTTCCCACACTCAGAACATAGAAATGGCCTCTCCCCTGCCTTACCTGTCTGTGGGTTAATAGGCTTTGTGTTCTGTGTAAAACATTTGGCATCTACAGAACAGGGAAACTCTGTATTTACTCTCAGAGCTGTAACAGATGCACCAATATCAGAGTGATCAGGAGAACATTTCCCAGGATCAGAGGGATCAGCTGATAGAGCTGGATGTATAATTGGGGTAATGGGGTTAGCTCCTGGAGAATCCTGTCTACTGTCATTATCTTTTATGTCACAATCCGGGGATAACATTAGATGTCCTTCTGAGATATTCCTGCTTGTGTGTCCATCTGCTGGAAATAAAATACATTATGGAAATGTGACATTTTCTGTAACAATATTAATCTTGTAAACAATAGGAGAAGACAACTCGCTGGGACACTTAATTGTATATGTGTGTATAATAAAACATAACTTTTAATGAAGGCTTTATAATATTGTGTCTCAGACGATCATTGTGTCCACCCTCCTGAGAACACTCACAATAACAAATGTAATATTATAATAAGACTTAGATATATCTCTCTCTTGTACTGGTAACTAGCCATGAAGTATAAATGGAGATGTAGTCACTCGCCAAGTCCTATGTCAGCACCAATGTAAAACAATGGATGGGGAACTTATCGTATGAACTGGAGATTCTAGATGAACAATAATACCAGTCATATGAGCTGATGGATCAGAGAAATGTCTCCTAACGTTACTCCTGGAAGCATTGGTAAGGTAGCATTCCTTTATGTGTGTGCTCATACGCTGGTAAGCCTGTACATGTGTTACTCACCCTTATATAAGGTATATTGCTACAGCAGAGTAGGTGTGGAGCAAGGTATTTTAGATGCAATACACCATATGATACACTATAATCATCATCATCTGCTAGGTTATAATCTACTTTCTCTTACGTCATAGAAGATGCTGGGGTCCATTTAGTACCATGGGGTATAGACGGGTCCTTTGGGAGCCACTGGCACTTTAAGAGTTTAATAGTGTGGGCTGGCTCCTCCCTCTATGCCCCTACTACCAGATTCAGTTTAGAAAATGTGCCTGGAGGAGCCGGTCACAGCTAGGGGAGCTCCTAGGAGTTTTCTTAGTTGTTTATATTTTATAGAGTTAGTTAGGTTACAAGAAGCCTCCCTGCTTTGTGGGACTTGGGGGGGGGGAGGGGAATTAGGAATATGAACCAACTTCCTGAAGAGTTAATGGTTCTCTACTCCACTGACAGGACACTGAGCTCCTGAGGGTGCTGATCGCAAGCCCACAAGGCGACTGCTCACTCCTGCAGCACAGCCGCCACCCCCTAACAAAGCCTGAAGAAAGAAAAGTGGCGAGTACAGCGCCAGCGTCCCGGTTAGCGGCCGGGTATGGCAGCACAAGGGTGGGAGCGCAGCTCTGACAGGCTACGCTCCAGGAAGGCTCAGCAACACACACAGTGTAGGAACTTTAAGGGGCGTCCTGAGCCAGCGCGGATAAACCCTACACTGGTCACACAGCTAACAGGCGCTAATCCCCCTGTTATCACTAAAATCCTCAGGCCAGTATAAACAAATTAGTTCGGGAAACCGCACGCCATTACAAGGGGCGGGGCTTCCTCTCAGAGAGGATCCAGCACTCACCAGCGCCATTTTCTCCCTGCAGATCCTAGGAACTAGGACACTGACAGGGAGCGCTGCCATCCAGATTAAAGTCAGCGCCGGGCTTTTATCATAACTGCCTACCGGGGCGCTGTGTGGCTGGCTCCTTATACTCTGTGACTCTCTGAAGGTACTCTGGGGGAAACTGTGTCTGACATTTTCCTGTGTGTGTGTGTAAGTGTGTATATCCACATTACCATGTCTAAGGACTCTGTGTCCTGTGCTGCAGAGTGTTTATCGTCTCCTGAGGAGTCTATTCCATGTACTCAGGACTGCAATGTGCTGTCTCAGCCTTCAGAATCCGAACCCCCATTGGTGGATTCTTTAAGGGGAATGATATCCCAGATTTCAACAAGGATGTCACATACTGAGAAAGAGACGCAGTTTTTGAGACAATCTGTAGTGGGTTTGAAGTATTCAGCTCCCACTACTTCATCTAAAACCCCACCTACATACCCCAAAAAATGTACACTTGCCCAGATAATGCAAGCTGACAATGATACCGACTCTGATACAGGGGACGGTGATGGGGATATGCAGGGGGGGATCCATCCCTTGCTAAAGGGGTGCAGCTAATGATTGAAGCCATTAGGGATGTTTTGCATATTTCTGAGAAGGTTCCAGAACAAGTAGAGGAATCTTATATTACAGTAAATAAGAAATCCTCACTTACCTTCCCTGCTTCTAAGGAGTTAAACTCTATGTTTCAAAAATCCTAGAAAAACCAAGAGAAAAAATTCCAGATCCCTAAAAGAATTCTCATTGCTTTCCCTTTCCCTGAAGAGGATAGGAAGAAGTGGGAAAACCCACCTATAGTAGACGCTTCTGTATCTAGGCTGCCTAAAAAGGTGGTTTTACCTGTCCCTGGTTCAACCGCCTTAAAGGAGCCAGCTGACCGCAAGATTGAGACTACGCTCAAATCACTCTACACTGCTACAGCTGTGGCTTTAAGGCACACTATTGCTTGTGTGTGGACTTCTAAAGTCATAGTAAAGTGGTCAGGCACCTTACTAGAGGACTTAGATACTATGAATAGGAGTGACATTGACTTGTTTTTACGTCACATACAGGATTCTGCAGGTTTCATGGTGGAGGCCATGAAGGACATTGGCATGCTACTTCCATGGCTCTCTCGGCACACAGAGGACTCTGGCTACGCCAATGGACTGCGGATGCAGAATCCAAGAAAAGTGTGGATAACCTGCCATTCACAGGTCAAGCACTATTTGGGGACGCATTGAATGCGTGGATTTCCACGGCGTTTGCGGGTAAGTCGACATTTCTTCCCTCCGCAGCAGCCCCAGCTAGGAAATCTTATCCTACACCTACACTGCAGTCCTTTTGGACTGCAAAATTTAAAAAAATCAAAACCCCCTCCCACCTTCTTTAGAGGAGGCTGGGGAAGATCAAAAAAACCTGCACCAACAGATTCCCAGGAACAGAAACCAGGTTCTGCTTCTTCCAAATACTCAGAATGACGGTGGACCTCTCAGCCTGGATATCAGGCAGGTGGGAGTGAGACTAAAATATTTCAGTCACGTCTGGGTGTCATCATGCCTAGACCCCTGGGTAACGGATATTGTTACCAAGGGGTACAGACTGGAGTTCAGGAACTCCCACCTCACAGATTCTTCAAATCAGGCTTACCAGCTTCGCTGACAGAAAGTGCTATCCTACAGGAAGCCATTCCAAAATTGGTACAAATAAATGTCATTGTTCCAGTTCCACCTCACCCAAAAACCAAGGGTTATTACTCAAACCTGTTTGTGGCACCAAAACCAGACGGTTCGGTAAGGCCCATATTGAACCTGAAGTCATTGAACCACTACTTGAGGGTTTTCCAATTCAAGATGGAGTCTCTGAGAGCAGTGATCTCAGGTCTGGAGGAGGGGGAATTCTTAGTATTCCTGGATATCAAGGATGCGTACCTTCACATTCTGATCTGGCCACCTCACCAGGCCTATCTACGGTTTGCTCTACAGGACTGTCACTATCAGTTCCAGACATTGCCATTTGGCCTCTCCACAGCATCTAGGGTGTTCACCAAGGTCATGGCGGAGATGATGCTCCTCCTACGCAAACAGGGAGTGAACATAATTTCATAACTGGATGATCTGCTGATAGAGGCATCTTCCAAGGAGAAGCTGTTTCAGAGTATTGCGCTCACAACTCAACTACTCTGGGACCATGGGTGGATCCTGTACCTTCCAAAGTCACATTTGGAACTGACAAGGAAACTGCCCTTCCTGGGGATGAAATTCGACACGGAAGAGCAGAGGGTGTTTCTACCGGTGGAGAAAGCGTTGGTGATCCTATCAATGGTCCGGGATGTCTTGAAACCTCCCCAGGTATCAGTTTATCAGTGCATTCGCCTTCTGGGGAAGATGGTATCCTCCTACGAGGCTCTACAATACAGAAGATTACATGTACGTTTTTTTCAGCTGGATCTCCTGGACAAGTGGTCGGGATCGCATCTTAACATGCACCAGCGGATATTCCTATCACCGAAAGCCAGAACTTAACTACTCTGGTGGCTGCAAACTTCTCACCTGTTCGAGGGCCGCAGGTTTGGGATTCAGAATTGAATTATTCTAACCACGAATGCAAGCCTCAAAGGTTGGAGAGTAGTCACCCAGGGGGAAAACTTCCAAGGAAAGTGGTCAAGCCAGGAATCGGTCCTTCCCACAAACATTCTGGAACTAACGGCCATATACAATGCCCTTCTACAAGCAGCACATCTTCTGCAAGATCGAGCCATTCAGGTTTAGTCGGACAACGTCACAGCGGTGTCCTACATAAACAGGCAAGGTGGAACAAAGAGCAGGGCTGCAATGTCAGAGGTAACAAGAATCCTCCTCTGGGCAGAAAGACACTCGCTGGCACAGTCAGCGATCTTTATTCCGAGAGTGGCCAACTGAGAAGCGGACTTCCTCAGCAGACACGATCTCCATCCAGGAGAATGGGGCCTCCAACTGGAGGTATTCACAGAGGTAACACGCCGATGGGGTGTACCTCAGATAGACATGATGGCATCTCACCTCAACAAGAAGCTTTAGAGGTACTGTTCCAGCTCACGAGACTCACAAGCAGTGGCGGTTGATGCCGTGGTGACTCCGTGGGTGTTCCAGTCAGTGTATGTGTTCCCTCCACTTCCAATCATCCCAAGAATTCTTAAACTAATAAAAAGATCAAGAGTTCCGGCGATCCTCATTGCTCTGGACTGGCCACGGTGGGCTTGGTACGCGGATCTTCTGGCATTACTGCAGGAGGTTCCAAGGCTTGTTCCTCTTCGCGAGGACCTTCTACTGCGGGGGCCGTCTGCCTATCAAGACTTACCGCGGCTACGTTTGACGGCATGGAGGTTGAACGCCAGATCTTAGCTCGGAAGGGCATTCTGAATAAGGTTATTCCTACTCTGATCCAAGCTAGGAAGGGGGTAATGTCTAAGCATTACCATCGGATTTGGAAAAAGTATGTGTCTTGGTGTGAATCCAAAAAGTTTCCTACGGTGGAGTTTCACCTGGGACATTTTCTCCTCTTTCTGCAAGCAGGTGTGGATGTTGGCCTACGCTTGGGTGGGCTCCATCAAGGTCCAGATTTTGGCCTTGTTCATTTTCTTCCAGTAACAATTGGCTGCTATCCCTGAGGTTCAGACTTTCTTGAAAGGAGTTCTGCACATCCAACCACCCTTTGTGCCTCCTATGGCACCTTGGGATCTTAATGTGGTGCTGCAGTTTCTGCAATCGGATTGTTTAGAACCTTTACAGGAGGTGGACGTAAAGTTTCTTATTTGGACGGCGGTCACGTTGTTGGCCTTGGCTTCTGCCAGACGTTTGTCAGAATTGGGGGAACTGTCGCACAAGAGCCCATACTTGATTTTCCATGAGGATAGAGCTGAGCTCAGAACGCGCCAGCAATTTCTCCCTAAGGTTGTGTCTGCTTTTCATATCAACCAACCTATTGTGGTGCCAGTGGCTACTGACACCTCAATTATCTCAAAATCCGTGGATGTCGTGCTGGCTTTGAAAATCTATGTGAAGAGAACTACTCGTCACAGGAAGTCAGGTGCACTATTTGTACTTTATGATCCCAACAAGATTGGGTGTCCTGCTTCTAAGCAGACAATTTCACGCTGGATCAGGCTTACTATCCAGCATGCTTATTCCACGGCAGAATTGCCAATTCCAAAATCTGTTCAGGCCCACTCTACCCGTAAAGTGGGTTCTTCCTGTGCTTCTGCCCAGGGGGTCTCGGCTATTCAGCTTTGCTGAACAGCTACTTGGTCAGGGTCGAAAACGTTTGCTAAGTTTTACAAGTTCTATACTTTGGCCTCTGAGGACCTCAAGTTTGGTCAATCAGTTCTGCAATTACCTCAGCACTCTCCCTCCTGTACTGGGAGCTTTGGTACATCCCCATGGTACTAAATGGACCCCATTATCCTCTAGGACGTAAGAGAAAATAGGATTTTAATTACCTACCGATAAATCCTTTTCTCGTAGTCCGTAGAGGATGCTGGGCGCTCGCCCTGTGCTTCGTATTACTGCATTGTTACTTCGTTCAGTATTGTTGGTTTAGCCGTTGCTGAATTGTTCCAAGTTGGTTAGTTTGGCTTTCCTTTTTGTTATGTGTGAGCTGGTGTGAATCTCACCATCTGTGTATTTCCTTCTCTCAAAGTATGTCCATCTCTTCTGGCACAGTTTCTAGACTGAGTCTGGTAGGAGGGGCATAGAGGGAAACCAGCCCACACTATTAAACTCTTACAGTGGCTCCCAAAGGACCTGTCTATACCCCATGGTACTAAATGGACACCAGCATCCTCTACAGACTACGAGAAAAGGATTTACCGGTAGATAATTAAAATCCTATTATTACATCCCCATCATCAATATCTTACCTCTATAGTCTCAATAGTAATAAGGATGATGTGCCAGATAACATGGGTGCGCAGCTCCTGCTACTGCTGGGGACAGAACGGGATGCCCACAGTCACCGGAGCCAAGTGGTGAAATTGGGAAGTGAGGCGGCTGCCATTTTGGATCCTGGTGCCCGGCCATCGCATGCTCTGCCTTCTGCCTTCAATAAGGTTTAATATAAATAAGTGTCCTGACGGCTGGACCGGGGTCACTACACTAAATTGAGGCATTTGCCTGGAGGTGAAACTACCTTCTATTTATATAGGTTTACTTGAAATTTTAGCTCGGATACTCCCGTCACCCCGACTGAGAATGTAATTTTGAACTAAGTAATATTGATGTAACCTCCTGACAGCGTACTACTGCTCCTTTTATTCATAGATCATTTGTATTTTCCTATCTCTGAGAGGTCAGTCTCTTTGAAGCCGGCTTACCATGCCTCCCTAAATTTTTCAAAGGTACCAAATCGGCCCCGCCTGTCCATCTCTTTGGTACCTCGAATTCAGTTGGTCCTTCTGAGACCGCTACAACATCATCTGCTTCTTCTTCTCAGACGCACAGCCCAGCTGTAATGGCTGAAGACGTCTTAGGACACTCTAGATGGTCCTGTTACTCTACGCTCTATACATTCTATGTTATCTGCATTTAAGGACTGAAATAATCTCAGAATTTAACTGTAATATTCAAGCTTTGAGGTCCAGTATCAGTGAGATTGGCACTCGTACAGACTAAGATGAAAGAGATTGTTGCGCCTCACAAAGATCTGATTTCAGCACATGACACCCTTCAGGAAGACCTGGTCTCTATTCGTGATAAATTTATTGATTTAGAAGACTGCTCTCGGAGAAATAATATCAGAATAATGGGGGTCATTCCGAGTTGTTCGCTCGTTATTTTTCTTTCGCAACAGGGCGATTAGTCGCTAATGCGCATGCGCAATGTCTGCAGTGCGACTGCGCCAAGTAAATTTGCTATGCAGTTAGGTATTTTACTCACGGCATTACGAGGTTTTTTCTTCGTTCTGGTGATCGCAATGTGATTGACAAGAAGTGGGTGTTTCTGGGCGGAAACTGGCTGTTTTTTGGGAGTGTGTGAAAAAACGCTACAGTTTCTGGAAAAAACGCGGGAGTGGCCGGAGAAACGGAGGAGTGTCTGTGCGGACGCTGGGTGTGTTTGTGACGTCAAACCAGTAACGACAAGCACTGAACTGATCGCAGATGCCGAGTAAGTGTGGAGCTACTCAGAAACTGCTAAGAGAGGTCTATTCGCAATTTTGCTAATCTTTCGTTCGCAATTTTGATAAGCTAAGATTCACTCCCAGTAGGCGGCTGCTTAGCGTGTGCAAAGCTGCTAAAAGCAGCTTGCGAGCGAACAACTCGGAATGAGGGCCAGTGGGCGTTCCGGATTCTGCTACAAATACTGAGCTTTGTGATTATACCACGGTTCTCTTTTCAGAAACTTTCACAGAAGGCTTCTGCCGCTGACCTTCTTATTGATAGGATCCATAGACTCCCAAAGTCCAACCAGGCCCCTATCCAAGCACCGAGGGACACTCTGCTCAGGGTCCACTTTTTTCATATTAAAGAACACATTCTACAGGCTGCTTTGCCTTCCTCATCCACAGCTGAGTGCCTGGATAATCTGTAGATATTTCTCCTGTGACGCTGGCCAAAAGGCGTCTATTCCACCCAAGGAAATGTATAATACAAATGGGGCTTTCCTACTAAGCTTATTGTAATGCGAAACGGAGCCCTCACAGTGATACCATCAACCGAGGATTTTAATACCTACCGGTAAATCCTTTTCTTGTAGTCTGTAGGGGATACTGGGATGGTCTTAGTACCATGGGGTATAGATGAGGTCCATTGGAGCCTGGCAATTTTAAATTTCTTCAGAGTGTGCTGGCTCCACCCTTCTATGCACCTCCTGTAGACTCAGTCCAGGAAAACTGTGCCCAAGGAGACGGACATGCTTTGAAAGGCGGAAAGAGACAAGAAAGTGGTGAGAACGAATCAGCACACAACATAACAAGAGGATAGCAACACTAACCACAACTTGAAAATAGGGACAGCAAAAGCAGACCCAAACTACAACGCACAAGAACAACTCTTGCTGGAAAATATCAAAGCACAGAGGCGGGCGCCCAGTATCCCCTATGGACTACGAGAAAGGATTTACCGGTAGGTATTAAAATCCTATTTTCTCTAATGTCCAAGGGGATACTGGGATGGTCTTAGTACCATGGGCAAGTTCCAAAACTCCAAACTGGGTGGAAGAGTGCTGAGACCCCATCAAAACTGATTGACCAAACTGAAGGTCCGCAGTAGCCAAGGTGTTGAACCTTTAAAACTTTACAGCGTGTTCGAATCCAACCAAGTAGCTGCCCAGCATAACTGCAAAGCCAAGACACCCCGGGCAGCCACCTAGGAAGAACCCACTGACCGTGTGGAGTGGGCCTGAACAGACCTCGGAAGCGGCAAAGCTGCCGAAGAGTGAGCCTGTTGGATCATAAGCCTGATCCAACACACAATAGACTACTTCGAAGCAGGACAACCAATCTTTGAAGCATCATAGAGAACAAAAAGCGAGTCTGATTTTCTGAGACGAGCTGGACTCTTGACATAAATCTCCAAAGCCCGAACACTGTCCAAGGACATTGGTGTAACAGACGTGCCAGTGACAACCAGAACAACCATTGGCCAATTGATATGAAATGCTGACACCACCTTAGGCAAGAATGTCTAGCGAGTTTTAAGCAATGCTCTATCCTCATGAAACACCACAGATGGACTCTTACAGAATAAGGCCTCTAATTCCAAAACACGCCTCACTGAGGCCAAGGACAACATGATAGCCTGCCATGTCAAATACTCCATGTCCACCTTGTGTAAATGTTCAATCAAACCGATTGGAGAAAGGCCAGAACCAAATTGAGAACTCATGGCGCTGTGGGAGGAACAAAGGGTGGTCGAATATAAAGGACACCCGTCAAGAACATCTGGACCACTGGGAGAACAGCCAATTGTTCCCTGGAAGAAAAAGACAAGGCTGAGATTTGAACTTTTATGGAGCCTAAACATAGGCCCACATCCACAACAGCCTTCAGGAAGTGCAAGAAATGTCCCAGATGAAAATCCATAGCAGAATACTGTTGACCCTCACACCAAGAGACACATTTCTTCCACATGCAATGGTAATGTTTCGATGCGACCATCTGGCCGGTTTGGAGCATAGTCGAGATAACCTTGCCCGGAATCTCTTTCCTGGCAAAAATCCTCTCAATATACTTCCATTGCATCAAACGTAGCCGTGGTAAGTCTGGATAGATGAACGGCCCTTGTGTAAGACGATCATTCTGAATTGGCAGAGGCCAGGGGCCTATAAGTAATAAGGATAGAATGTCTACATACCAGGCCCTGCGGTGCCAGTCTGGGGCAATCAGAATTGCCTGAACCCTGTCCCTTTAAGAACTCTTGGAATTAGAGGAACTGGAGGGAACAAGTACACTAACCGGTAAATCCACGGTGTCGCCAGAGCGTCCACTGCTGCGGCCTGTGGATCCCTCATCCCAGAACAGTAACACAGAAACTTCTTGGTGAGCTGAGAAACCAACAAGTTGATTTACGGGTAGCCCCACCGATTAAATATCTGCTGAAACACTTGCGGGTAGAGGCCCCATTCCCCTAGGTGCAGATCGTGTCTACTGAGGAAGTCTGATCACCAATTGTCTACTCCCGGAATGAATATGGTGGAAATGGCCTTGGGATTCCGCTTCACACAGAGGAGTATCTGTGACACCTCCCTCATTGCAGCTCTGCTCTTTGGACCTCCTTGTTGGTTTATGTACGTCACAGTTGGTGCGTTTTCCGAGCATACCTGTATGGCCTAATACTGAAGGAAATAAAGAGGTCAGCAGAAGAGCATTGTAAATCGCCCTGAGTTCCAAAACATTTATCGGAAGGGAAGCCTCTTCATTGGAACCGAGCCCCTAGGGTCACTGCACCACAACCATGGAGGCTTGCATCCATTGTCAGCAGAATCCAATGATGAATTCCAAAGTGTAGACCCTCTGGAAGGGAGATCAGCAACCACCACAAGAGGGAAATCCTGGCGTTTGGTGAAAGGCATATCATCTGGCGCATGTGCAGATGTGATCCAGACCATTTTTCCAGCAGATCCAGCTGGAATGGTCATGCATGGAATCTTCCGTACCGAATTGCGTCGTAGGAGGCCATCATCTTTCCCAGTAAGCGTATGCAAAGATGTACCGAAACTTTGTTCAGCTTCAAAATGGAACATACCATCATCTGAATTATCTTTGCCTTGTCCACAGGAAGGAGCACCTTCTGAGAAACCGTGTCCAGTATCATTACCAGGAACTGAAGCCTCTGCGTAGGTTCTAAGTGGGATTTCTGCAGATTGAGAATCTACCCATGATCCCTGAGTAGTCTGTGCTCTGAATATAGCCATTATGAGGAGATCGTCCAAGTATGGAACAATGTTCACTTCCTGCTTGCGGAGTTGTAGCAACATCTCTGTCATCACCCCTGATAACACCCTCAGTGCCGTTGAGAGACCGAAAGGCAAGGCCTGGACCTGGTAGTGACTGTCCTGCAGTGCAAACTTGAGGTAAGCCTGAAGAGGTGGCCATATTGGGATGTGAAGATACGCATCCTTAATATCCAGAGAAACCAGGAATTCCCCTTCTTCCATGTCATGCTTGGTTTGAGTTGGGGATCGGACGACTGATAATTGACTGAGGGAGCAGCTATCGGCAAAGGCAGGAAACGAGGTGGCTGAATGTAGTTCTTACTCATGGATTGAAGACTTAGGCCCGTGGATGTAAAGGGGTAGGCAATAAGGATAATTACAAAGAATGATACACTGAAGAAAGAGGAATTCAGTTTTAATGAGACCTCAATCATACACAACGACTAGGAGAGAAGTCTGAGAGAATTCTGAAAGATGGAAGGTTAGTGACTTGTAAACAATGCTGAAGAACACTGAATGAAGAAGTGACTTGTGATTTGTAAATGATGCTGAAGAATACTAATTGAAGAGATGACTTGTGATTTTTAAACAATGCTGAAGAGAAGATCGCTGTGAGCACCATCAGCAAACGGAGACCCTCTACCAGATAGAGGGCCCAGTGGTTAAACCACAAGAGCAGGTGGACTGGGAGCAAAGGACTGCAATAACAGAACTGACCACCAGGCGGACACAACAGAGCCAGGATACCAGGGGTTAACCTGGGAGCGCAGGGCACCTTACAGCAGCAAGTAACTTGAAGTACTGGCAACATAGCTAAGCATCAACCCCTTTTTATAAGGGAAGCCTGTACCGGATTGGCTGGACGCGAACTGGGATACCTATTGACTTGGATTGGTCTCCAACATGGTGGCTCCCTGCACAGAGGACACATGTGGAACCAGCACACAGCCACTACCTCTGGCCTCAGCATCCCAGACGCCGCACTCCAGCAACAGGACACTTGGAAACAGACACCTCCGGCTGCCATGCTCCCCTCCCCAGGTCCCGGACCCCGGCCTCCAGACACCTGGCAGCCGCACCAGAGGACCTCGCTGCTGTAGCTCCTATCCATCGCAGCGACACCAGCAGGTTAAGAGGAAGCTAAGAGGAAGGCCGCAGGGACCAGAACCGGTGGTAAGACTCCGGATGCTGACAGTACCCCCCTTTTTAGGGTGGTCTCTGAACACCCATGCTGCTTAGTGGGATTCTTGGCATGAAAGGCACAACTCAGTCTTGGAGCATGAACATCCTCTGCAGCCACCCAAGATCTTTCCTCCGGACCATATCCCCTCCAATCTATGAGATACTGGAGATGACCATACCTCTTGTGGAAGTCAAGAAACATGAACCTCGAATTCCTCATTTTGAGCAGCTTGAACCTTGGGAGGTTAAGGGAAAGCTGCCCAAAAATTATTTAGTACAAGAGGCTTCAGCAGAGAAATGTGAAAGGCATTGAGAATCTTCAAATAGGGAGACAGTTTCACCTTGTAAGAAACAGGATTCAACACTCTTTTCATAGGATACGGACCGATGAATTTTACTTTCTGGTAGGAACTTTAAATCTGAGGTTTCTGGTGGATATCCAAACACAATCTCCCACTTTGAGACTAGGAACAGCCCTACGTTTCTGATCAGCATAGGTCTTTTATTTCTGGGAAGTCTTAAGTAGCGCCTTTTGAATTTGTCTCTAAATCTTAGTGAACTGACGAAAAGCGGATTCAGCAGCAGGAACCTCAAGAGGTGGGAGAGGAAGGAACTCGTGGATGAAAACTATAGTTAATTAAGAAAGGAGTGGAATTGGTAGAAGAATGATATAGGTCATTGTATGCAAACTCAGTGTCACGATCCGGGTATCTGGACGCCATTACTTACCCTTCAGATGCCTCCTAAGGCTGGCTCAGCGTTCCAGGACCGGATCCCATCTGTTATACTGATGTCCACATTCCTGCCTCCTCTCCTGTCACTCTGAGACGCGGTCACCGCAACACCTGTTACATCCGGAATGGCGTCTCCCGCGGCCTCCGCCGCTGTTCCTGAGTTTCTACATGCAGAATGTCAGAGTGGTGATTACGTCAGCCGCGGCCTCCGCTGTGCCCGCATGGTTAAATGTGCACTTATCAGTCTGGCGTCTCCTGTCTCCTGTGGCCGGCGCCGCCATTACTGTTTTAATTCCCACATGGATTACAAACCAAACTTCCCTCCAAGTGTCTGCATGGGCGCAGCCATCTTGGATTCTGTCATCTGTTCATTTCCACCAATCTGTTGTTTGCAATGTTAATCTGCATAATTGCCTAGCCAATCCCTTCCTTGCTGCAGGTATAAGTAATCTGTGCCTGAGCAAGGAAGGCGTCAGTGCTTTGGTTGTCAAACCTAGTTCCAGTTTGTCTCTCTCCTGTGGTTGTTTTCCAGGTTCCAGCTCCTATCTCCACACTTCCACTAAAGAGACCCGCACCAGCATTTCACCTGCGGTGTAGCCTGACTCTCCTATCTTCTTGGATTCATCTGCTTCCAGCTACAGATCCACCTGCTTTCAGTATCCAGCTTCCAGCAGAGGTCAGCTCTTCTTAAAGTGCCGGTACCCTTTTCTGCAGATTATCATTTATCACCGGCATTATAATTTCATCGCTCTCAAGCTACATTTATTATTTAACTGGTTCCAGCCAGTATCCACTCCGTGCCAACATCAGTCTGGTTTCAGCCAGTACCCACAGCAGCCGTTTTATCCACAGCAGCCCAGCTTTTCCTGGAACACCAGCTGGTACGATCCTGGGCTATCTCCATTGCTACAGTCGGGCCTGGTAAGGACTTTCCAACTAGAAGATTATAAGAACTATCTCACACTACCAGAGCCCTGTGGCCCTTGCCACCCTGTAGTACCCAGGAACTGTATTTATCCTCTGCTGATTTTTATGTTTTCTTTTTACTGCTGCTGTGTTACGGAGTTTGTCATAAATAAACATCATTGACGTTTAACCTGGTTGTCATGGTCACGCCTTCGGGCAGTTCTTCTACATGTTACTTACTAGGAGTCTGATACAACCTCCCAGGTTCCGTTACATCTCAGCCCCTACAACTGAGGCTGCCTACCGTCAGCTCAGGCCCTCAGTTGTGACACTCAGCAAATGGGAGGTAATCCATCCAGTCTTCCTGAGCAGGGGACATGAACATCCGTAAGAAAGTTTCCAGATCTTGGTCGACTCTTTCAGTCTGTCCGTCAGTCTGGGGATGGTCGGCTGAAGAGAAGTTCAACTTGATTCCTAGGACAGAGCTGAGAGCTTTCCAGAACTTGGTGACGAATTGAGGACCCTGATCAGAAACTAGCTCCTGTGGAAGGCCATGCAAATGAAAATTGTATGAGAAAAACAATTTGGATAGCTGAGGAGCAAAGGGAAGACCAGTGAGGGGTATGAAGTGAGCCATCTTCGAAAATCATTCCACAATGACCCAAATGGTGTTGTGCCCTCTGGAGACTGGCAAATTGGTTATGAAATCCATGGAGATGTGAGTCCAAGGCTTTTGAGGTGTTGGAAGTGGATGAATAAGACCCGAGGGAGATGTTCGTGGACTTTTATGTTGAACACACTTGGAACAGGCAGCTACAAATTCAAAGACATCCGTTGTAAGATGAGGCCACCAGTAGAATCGCTGAATGAACCTGAGAGTCTTAAGACCACCAGCATGACCCAAGAAAGATGAAGGGTGAGCCCACGTAAGCAATTTCCTGCAAAATTTTGGTGCTACAAAAGTTCTCCTCGGAGAAGGTAGAGGAACAGTACGAGTTGAAGCAAATGAAGCCGGACTCAGAATAAATTGTTTCTCAGAGGAGAGTGAATCATCCGTTTGAAAAGAACGAGAAAGTGCATCTGTTCTTCGATTTAAGATTCCTAGGTGGTTAAAGACTTTGAAGGAGAACCGAGAGAAGAAGAAAGCCCACCTGGCTTGCCATGGGTTTAAACAATAGGTTTAAGCCATCATAGAAGGACTTGGAGGAGAAGACGGGATGGGAGAAGATTCTGAATGATCAGGACTGAGGCTCAATGTTAGTTGATTAGGAAGAAGAAAAAGGCCTCAAGTCAGTTTGAGAGGTTTCCTGTTGAGGACGAGGTTTAGCTTTCTTATGAGATGAGTTTCCAGTTCTGCCCATTCTTCAGCATAACATTACGGAGATTAGAGAACAAGGTCAGGAGGCCAGTAGTGACATAGCAGAAGTATTGAAGTGTGGAAATAGGGAGACATCAGTGAGCATAGACCCCCAGTGGCCATCGGTTACAGAAACATTGTGAGGGCAGTTGTTTATGGGTAATAGCAAGAAGATGCCATCCTTGAGCGGTAAAGTAATTTATAGGAGCCAGCAACTGGAGCCTGCTACTGTCCTGGACACATGGACTGTTACTGTCACGATCCGGGTATCTGGATGCCATTACCTGCCGTTTAGGTGTCTTCTGAGACTGACCCAGCGTTCCAAGTCCGGATCTCATCTGTGTCAACACTCGGCACATCCCTCCTGTCATTCTGAGACACTACCACAGCGGCGCCATGTTTGAATCCAACATGGCGTCTCCCGTCCTCCGCCGCCGTTCCTGTGTTGTTGCTGCAGGTTCTCAGAGTGGTGTATCATGCCTGCCGCGGCCTCTGCTGCCCTCCACGTGTCTCAGCATATAACTGTCATCTGGCGTCTCCTGTCCTCCGCGGCCGGCGCTGCCATTATCACTATATCTGCACATTTCATTTCAAACCAGTTTTCCCTCCAGGTTCCAGCATGGGCGCAGCCATGTTGGATTTGATCACATGCTCCAATTTCTCCAATCCACCGTCTCTGGAATCTGCATAATTGCCCAGCCAATGCCTGCATTGCAGCAGGTATAAGTATCCTGTGTCTGGGCCAGATAGATGTCAGTGCTTTGAATGTCATACCTTGTTCCAGTCTCTCTCTCCTGTGGCTTGTTTCTCCAGGTTCCAGCATCCACAAAGAGACCCGCACCTGCTTTCCATCCTGCGGTGCAGCCTGACTCTACAGTCCTCCGTGGCTGTCCAGTTTCCAGCTATCTACTATCTGCTTCCAGCAGCCAGCTTTCAACTGATTCCAGTTTCTACAAAACACCGGTGCTGATCCAGCGGATCCTATCTTACCAGCAGTATCCACTACCACCGGTAATCATCTATCAGCTATTCTGTTTCTACGCTCCTTAGCATCTCACATCATCCACTCTGTGTTTCATCACCTGGCTGGTTCCATCCAGCATCCACTCCGTGTCTTACCACCTGGCTGGTTCCATCCAGCTGATACAGCAGCTTACTCAAGTTACAGATTCACCTGTTACAACTACTGGCATGTTCCTCGGCTATCTCCACTACTACAACCAGGCCTGGTAAGGTTTTTCCATCAAAGGACTTTAACATCTGTTCTAACCTACCAGTGCTCTGAGATACCTTCTATGGTTACGTGTTCCAGGAACTGTGTTATTTGCCTCTGTCAATTGCTAAACCTTGAATGCTGTTTGTTGCTTCACGGAGTCTGTTAATAAACTTTTATTTTGAATTTTAACTTGGTTGTCATGGTCACACCTTCGGTTAATCATTCTGCACTTACATGTCCAGGGGTCTGATTAAACAACCCAAGTTTAATTTCATCTCAGCCCCTACAACTGAGGCTTCCTCCCGTCAGCCTAAACCCTCAGTTGTGACAGTTACGCCATAGCTATACTGATGCCCCAAGAGCTCTTATTGGATCTTGCGGGGATTGAGGGGAGCAGGAGGGAAAAAAACAGCAGCAGTCATACAGTATGGAGGATGTAGTCAGCACAGTCTGCCACTAGAAGGAGTTGACAGAGCAGGAGTGGGGAGGCCAGGCAATAATAATAATAATAATAAAAGCAGTTCAGACCACTTACTACCAGGGAGGGCCGCAGTGGCAGAAGTCCTTGCAGGAAATCACTGAGGCTGTAGTGAAGGGCACTGATCATGGCCTGGCAGTGTCTGTAGCTCCCAGAGAAGCGGCTGGTTTCAGGAGGGCATGCGGCTATATTGCCAGTTTTCAAGATGGCCACTTCTGGCAGGGAAGCCCAAATCAAAAAAAAACTGGCCGGCTATGGCGGGTGAACCAGGTCAGTAATAAGACAGTAGAGGAGAGGGTACTAGGATGCAGTGGCACAGGGTAGCGTATCTGGCTGCATAGGAACCCCACGTGTATGTCCTCTATACACAGCTCCGCCAGATTCCCCCGTAGCACCATGGGTTAGGAGGAGAGGGGGAGTTGCCGGGACACTGCTGGAGTGATGACAGGCAAGTGCTCCATGTATTCCCCATTGCCACGACTCAGGGCTTCAACGGACGGAAAGTAGAAGGCAGGCTGCAGGCAGGTAAGCTGACTAACCTGACGCGTCCCTGCTGAGACAACCAATCCCCGTAGTATGCGCCCCATCAGATGCCGGGATAGCAACTCCACTCCATGTCTCCAGCAGTGGTCACCGCTGATCCCCAGTCAGACTCTCCACACGACTACAACAGCACGGCTAGGCACAAGAGTGGACAGGGCGCACAGCCCTTGGTGAGTAGCAGTGTTACCTCGCTGAGGTCCGGTCCGCGGTGGGATCACTGCACAACTTCAGTCCGCGGCTTCAGATCCGGGTGTAGGCCGCAACCTGCAAAAGCCAAATGAATGGCTCCCCGGCTCCGCAACCTTCACACCAGGGTGTCAAAACACACACAGGGGCAAGAAAGGGCCCGAAAGAGCCTGTAGGACAGCTGTAAAAGGCAGAAAGGACCTATATAAGCAGGAATTCCTTTATCCTGCTTCCTGCTGCCTTTCCAGTCAGGCCACACACCCCGTGACATCATTTATTGATGTTAAAAACAAAAGTAATGTAGATTTTCACTCCAATCTAAGACCTAAGAATCTACTTTGGGAGCCACCTCCCTTTTTTTTAAACAGTCCCCAGCTGGACAAGGATAATTGGAATTCCATTTCTTGGAATTCTAACTTCCTACTGGGCGTAACCCAAAATTTCCATCAGCTGTTTTGGGATGTTTAAACACAGTTGCCTTAGTTTTTATAGTTTTTAACACAGGCTCTGCTGCCTCTTCTAAGGATAGAATGGCTTACATAGCACTAATTAGCTCAGATGATATGTCCACTGAGCTGAGACCTTCTGAAGTGCAATGAGTCCTCATCCTCCAACGAATCCTCATCTAAAACATGTGTAGACTGTGAAGATGTTGTATCATGTCTATGTGATTTACTTACCACCAACCTTTCAGCCTGCTTTTTTGAGAGGCTGACAACTCCCTAGGTGTATAAACCTCAGAATGAATGTTGCATGTAAGGGTTAATAGGGAAACCTATCACTGGTATAGGGGCTGGTATAAACTGCTCAGCTATATTGGATAATGTCTGTGCAAAGTAGCCCAAGAAGGTTCACCAGAACCTGTGCCTGCCTCATTGTACATGTGGGTAAGCGTTGTCGCGACCCGGCGGGGAGTTGTTGGAGCGACTCTAAGGTGCGTATAAGATGCTTTATAGAAAGATCACTCAAAAAAAAAAAAATAGTAATACAATAAAATAATATAAGAAAACTTATGGCTGCTAAAAAAACAGCAGCCCTCTGACTATGGTCCGGCTCCTGCCGCACCAAAGAACTGATTTGCCTGAGTCAGGAGGCGGGGATATATGGACAGGCCCGTTGCATGCTGGGAGGCCGAATGCTTTGACCGTTTTTTGCAAATCTGCTGTCACGTCATCATATCCCAATGTTATCCTGTGGATAACCTGTGGACCCTGGCAGAGAAAGATATATATATTTAAGAGGATAGAATTTGATCGGTGTTGTTACACTGTTTTGTTGGCAGGTTACTTGATACTTTTGTCCTCATTGGTTACTATAGGTCACGTGGACGGGGTTCTCTCCATGTCGCCGGACGTAGCGTGTGTTAGATGACGTCACTTTGATGCGCTGGAGTGCGCGACGGATGGCGACATGGACGATTCCACCGGGTATATTAGGAGAGTGGTTGTATGTCTCTTTTGTTCTGCACCCTGATGAAAATGCCGCGAATAGAGCATTGAAACGTTGGTACACTAAACCTGCCTGGTCTATTTATTCTGAGTGCCGCCTTGTATGGATTCTACATTACATTGCACCAACTGATGCAGCCTGGTTTGGAGGGCACCAGCTATTGATTCTTTAATATGTTCTATTGGTTTCTTTTTCAGGTGGAACCATGGGTCCTGCACGTGATGCAACTGCCAAAAGGGAGCCATTGGTTGTGTCCGAGACCGGCATTTGTTTGTTGGTGATCCCTTGTAGACAGTGAGTAGTATCCATCTACAGTGGAAGAAGCCTGGACACCAAGAATCTCAGCGGCGGAACAGTGGGTGAAGCAGATCATGACAAATCGGGACCACAGGCATTTAGGGCACCTAGCAACCACCAATAGTTCCAAACGCATCAGGAACTGCACCAGTAGTACAATGCCAGACCCAGCCAAACAGTCCCACAGTCCCAGATCTGGTGAATTGGAGGGCCACGTGAGATGTGGTGGCAGGTCAGACTGGTGCTCTGAAAACCAATCCAAGCCTTTCAGCCACTGTTCCGCCGCTGAGAGCAAACCTAAAGTTTAACACTAATACGATAGCTGTTTTTATGGTAATTATTTTGAGCAATAGAGTAGGACCTGCAGTATAGTGGGGTTCCTTGTCAGGGGCTGCAGGCCTAAATGCACTGAGCAATACATGAACTAAAACTCCACTGTTTATTATTGTTAGTTAATAGAGTGAGTGCAAGACACATTTATGTATGTAGTAAGGCTACTGGGAGACCTTAGATTGAGCAATATTGGATCTGACCATTACATGCCCTAAAGTCATAAGCTCAGAACTGCACAGAGCAGGAACTATTATTCACAAGTAATTAGGAATGTGTTCATCATGAACAAGTCAACAATTACAGTCTGAAGGTTACACAATTATTTCAAGTCTACACAATTGATATTTGAGGATAAAGCCTTTAACAGAAAATACCCCTGAAGAACTCACTATTGATGAAACGCGTTGGTGACATGTAATTTGGATTTAGAGTGAATTGGAGTGGATAAGAACAAGCCCGCCCATGCAAGGGTGACAACAAGTGCAAAACGCTTGTCTTATGATTATACAGATATGTGCTTGTTGTAAGATTTTACTCGGTTTTACTTGAAGTTCTAGATTCAAATTTCACTTTATACAAATTGTATTTGGTGAGCTCAAGCCTACTGTATAGCAGGAAATATTTCATACTCCACAAAAAACAATACTAATTATATTATATACATACATATATACACATTTATATATAATCACTAATAATAAACTTCTGCTTGTTATTTTTAATAACATTATACTGTTGTGTGTAATAACTCTCTACATGTGATATTTGTCATTGATAGCCTTGTGTTAGAAACACCCAACTGAGAACAGGGCTGATGGCGGAGGAGGGTGTAGTATAAGAGATTGCTGTAGTGACTGAGCAATGAGAATATGTGACTTCTGTAATAAGTGTTTATTACTCACCTGTGCTGATATCTGTAGGGATCTCCTCCTCCTTACACTGCTGATCACCCCTCACATACGTCTCTTCTCCCTCTGTATCTTCGGCCTTCATATCAGTCACATACGTCTCTTCTTCTCCCTCTATATCTTCTGCCTTTATATCAGTCACATACGTCTCTTCTTCTCCCTCTGTATCTTCTGCCTTTATATCAGTCACATACGTCTCTTCTTCTCCCTCTATATCTTCTGCCTTTATATCAGTCACATACGTCTCTTCTTCTCTCCTTATATCTTCTGCCTTTATATCAGTCACATACGTCTCTTCTTCTCCCTCTATATCTTCTGCCTTTATATCAGTCACATACGTCTCTTCTTCTCTCCTTATATCTTCTGCCTTTATATCAGTCACATACGTCTCTTCTTCTCCCTCTATATCTTCTGCCTTTATATCAATCACATACGTCTCTTCTTCTCCCTCTATATCTTCTGCCTTTATATCAGTCACATACGTCTCTTCTTCTCCCTCTATATCTTCTACCTTTATATCAGTCACATACGTCTCTTCTTCTCCCTCTGTATCTTCTGTCTTTATATCAGTCACATACGTCTCTTCTTCTCCCTCTATATCTTCTGCCTTTATATCAGTCACATACGTCTCTTCTTCTCCCTCTGTATCTTCTGCCTTTATATCAGTCACATACGTCTCTTCTTCTCCCTCTATATCTTCTGCCTTTATATCAGTCACATACGTCTCTTCTTCTCTCCTTATATCTTCTGCCTTTATATCAGTCACATACGTCTCTTCTTCTCCCTCTATATCTTCTGCCTTTATATCAGTCACATACGTCTCTTCTTCTCTCCTTATATCTTCTGCCTTTATATCAGTCACATACGTCTCTTCTTCTCCCTCTATATCTTCTGCCTTTATATCAATCACATACGTCTCTTCTTCTCCCTCTATATCTTCTGCCTTTATATCAGTCACATACGTCTCTTCTTCTCCCTCTATATCTTCTACCTTTATATCAGTCACATACGTCTCTTCTTCTCCCTCTGTATCTTCTGTCTTTATATCAGTCACATACGTCTCTTCTTCTCCCTCTATGTCTTCTGCCTTTATATCAGTCACATACGTCTCTTCTTCTCCCTCTATATCTTCTGTCTTTATATCAGTCACATACGTCTCTTCTTCTCCCTCTATATCTTCTGCCTTTATATCAGTCACATACGTCTCTTCTTCTCCCTCTGTATCTTCTGCCTTTATATCAGTCACATACGTCTCTTCTTTTCCCTCTACATCTTCTGCCTTTATATCAGTCACATACGTCTCTTCTTCTCCCTCTATATCTTCTGTTTTAATATCAGACAGACGTTGTACCTAAAAACAAAAAACACTATAATGACATTTGCATACAGTCAGATTAAATGGAGGTGAAACAGTACAATATCAGTGTATAATACACACAGCTCCTCTTCAGATCATATAGTGACAGTCTCTTTGGTATATTGGGGAGACACTAAATCCCACCTACCTGATCCTCCTGTGGGATCCTGTGATTCTCCTCATTACAATCCTGGGAATGCAGAGGACGGGGACATCTCTCTGGGGTATCTCTGTTACTGGGTCCATCTGTAGGAGACACACAGTGACTGAGTACAGTGTATATATGTGATTATCAGATGATGTGTGTATATAGGGGCCCCCATACCTGCTCTCCCCTGTACAATACATGACAGTCTCCTCTTATCCAGAGATGTGAGGGGCCGGTGATTTTCCATCATCACGTCCTTGTACAGACCCCTATGTTCCTCTATATACTCCGCCTCCTGCATGGAGTCATAGACAGCGACATCCTGACACCTTATAGGTACCTGACACACACAGTGATACAGTCATCACCCAGACACATCCCCCGGTGATACTGAATAATGCCCCATTCCCAGCAGTCACCTCTCCAGTCACCACCCAGACACGTCCCCTGATGTTACTGTATAATGCCCCATTCCCAGCAGTCACCTCTCCAGTAATAACCCAGACACGTCCCCTGGTGTTACTGTATAATGTCCCATTCCCAGCAGTCATCTCTTCAGTCATCACCCAGACACATCCCCTGGTGTTACAGTATAATGCCCCATTCCCAGCAGTCACCTCTCCAGTAATAACCCAGACACGTCCCCTGGTGTTACTGTATAATGTCCCATTCCCAGCAGTCACCTCCCCAGTCATCACCCAGACACATCCCCCGGTGTTACTGTATAATGTCCCATTCCCAGCAGTCACCTCTCCAGTCATCACCCAAACACATCCAGTGGGGCTATGTATAATGTCCCATTCCCAGCAGTCACCTCTCCAGTCATCACCCAGACACATCCCCTGGTGTTACTGTATAATTTCCCATTCCCAGAAGTCCCCGCTCCAGTCATCACCCAGACACGTACCCTGGTGTTACTGTATAATGTCCAATACCCAGCAGTCACCTCTCCAGTCATCACCCAGACACGTCCCCCAGAGTTACTGTATAATGTCTCATTTCCAGCAGTCACCTCTCCAGTCATCACCCAAACACATCCAGTGGGGCTATGTATAATGTCCCATTCCCAGCAGTCACCTCTCCAGTCATCACCCAGACACTTCCCCCGGTGTTACTGTATAATGTCCCATTCCCAGCAGTCCCCGCTCCAGTCATCACCCAGACACGTACCCTGGTGTTACTGTATAATGCCCCATTCCCAGCAGTCACCTCTCCAGTCATCCCCCAAACACATCCCCCGGTGTTACTGAATAATGCCCCATTCCCAGCAGTCACCTCCCAGTCATCACCCAGATACATCCCCTGGTGTTACTGTATAATGTCCAAATCCCAGCAGTCACCTCTCCAGTCATCAGCCAGACACATCCCTTGGTGTTACTGTATAATGCCCCATTCCCAGCAGTCACCTCTCCAGTCATCACCCAGACACATACACTGGTGTTACTGTATAATGCCCCATTCCCAGAAGTCACCTCTCCAGTCATCACCCAGACACATCCCCTGGTGTAACTGTATAATGTCCCAATCCCAGCAGTCACCTCTCCAGTAATCACCCAGACATGTCCCCTGGTGTTACTGTACAATGTTCCATTCCCAGCAGTCACCATTCTAGTCATCACCCAGACACATCCCCTGGTGTTACTGTATAATGCCCCATTCCCAGCAGTCACCTCTCCAGTCATCACCCAGACACATCCCCTGGTGTTACTGTATAAAGTACCATTCCCAGCAGTCACCTCTCCAGTCATCACCCAGACACATCCCCTGGTGTTACTGTATAATGTCCCATTCCCAGCAGTCACCTCTCCAGTCACCACCCAGACACATCCCCTGGTGTTACCGTATAATGTCCCATTCCCAGCAGCCACCTCTCCAGTCATCAGCCAGACACATCCCTTGGTGTTACTGTATAATGCCCCATTCCCGGCAGTCACCTCTCCAGTCATCACCCAGACACGTCCCACAGTGTTACTGTATAATGTCCCATTCCCAGCAGTCACCTCCCCAGTTATCACCCAGATACATCCCCTGGTGTTACTCTATAATGTCCAAATCCCAGAAGTCACCTCTCCAGTCATCACCTAGACACATCCCCTGGTGTTACTGTATAATGTCCCAATCCCAGCAGTCACCTCTCCAGTCATCAGCCAGACACATCCCTTGGTGTTACTGTATAATGTCCCATTCCCAGCAGTCACCTCTCCAGTCATCACCCAGACACATCCCCTGGTGTTACTGTATAATGTCCCATTCCCAGCAGTCACCTCTCCAGTCATCACCCAGACACATCCCCTGGTGTTACTGTATAATGTCCCATTCCCGGCAATCACCTCTCCAGTCATCACCCAGACACATCCCCTGGTGTTACTGTATAATGTCCCATTCCCAGCAGTCACCTCTCCAGTCATCACCCAGACACATCCCCTGGTGTTACTGTATAATGTCCCATTCCCAGCAGTCACCTCTCCAGTCATCACCCAGACACATCCCCTGGTGTTACTGTATAATGCCCCATTCCCGGCAATCACCTCTCCAGTCATCACCCAGACACGTCCCACAGTGTTACTGTATAATGTCCCATTCCCAGTAGTCACCTCTCCAGTCATCACCCAGACACATACACTGGTGTTACTGTATAATGCCCCATTCCCAGAAGTCACCTCTCCAGTCATCACCCAGACACATCCCCTGGTGTTACTGTGTAATGCCCCATTCCCAGCAGTCACCTCTCCAGTCATCACCCACACACATCCCCTGGTGTTACCGTATAATGCCCCATTCCCAGCAGTCACCTCTCCAGTCATCACCCAGACACATCCCCTGGTGTTACTGTATAATGCCCCATTCCCAGCAGTCACCTCTCCAGTCATCACGCAGACACATCCCCTGGTGTTACTGTATAATGACCCATTCCCAGCAGTCACCTCTCCAGTCATCACCCAGACACGTCCCCTGGTGTTACTGTATAATGTCCCATTCCCAGCAGTCACCTCTCCAGTCATCACCCAGACACATCCCCTGGTGTTACTGTATAATGCCCCATTCCCAGCAGTCACCTCTCCAGTCATCACCCAGACACATCCCCTGGTGTTACTGTATAATGTCCCAATCCCAGCAGTCACCTCTCCAGTAATCACCCAGACATGTCCCCTGGTGTTACTGTACAATGTTCCTTTCCCAGCAGTCACCATTCCAGTCATCACCCAGACACATCCCCTGGTGTTACTGTATAATGCCCCATTCCCAGCAGTCACCTCTCCAGTCATCACCCAGACACATCCCCTGGTGTTACTGTATAATGTCCCATTCCCAGCAGTCACCTCTCCAGTCATCACCCAGACTCATCCCCTGGTGTTACTGTATAATGTCCCATTCCCAGCAGTCACCTCTCCAGTCACCACCCAGACACATCCCCTGGTGTTACTGTATAATGTCCCATTCCCAGCAGCCACCTCTCCAGTCAGCAGTGGAATGATCTTGTTGGTGAGTTCCTGGATCTTCTGGTCACTGTGTCTCTCATGTATCAGTGAGTGAGGTGGAGGCACCGTGATGGGGCTCTGGGACCTGCTCAGTCCTCCTGACACATGAGCATGGCTGCTGGGTGTCTCACGCTCACCAGATGTCTTCTTCACACCTCTGTGAAATGGGGGAGACATAAATATCACTGTAAATATGCCCAGATCCCCTCACCTCCAGTCATGTCCCTGTATTATTACTATAGATAATAGGATTTTGGTACTTACCAGATAAATCCTTTTCTTTGAATCCACAGGGGGCACTGGAGTACTCTTTGGATATGGACGGTGTGATAGCAGGGATAGGCACATTTAAAAATTTAAATGTGTAACCATACTTCCTCCTCCATTCTCCCAAGATGCCCTAGTGTTTTTTTGCTGAGCCAAATAGGAGCGACAAAGAGGATGAACAACGGAGAATTACATATAACATTATAACATAACGGACAACTATAAAGTTGACACATAACATAATGGACAATTAGAAACTTGACACGACAATAGATAACAATCACCTTAACATTTGAACAAGTCGGTGAAAATGTGTTACCATAAGAACTATTGAACTTACCACCAGCCAGGTGAAACTGCTCTGGGTGGGTGTCCAGTGCCCCCTGTGGGTGCAACGAAAAGGATTTATCTGGTAAGTATCAAAATCCTGTTTTCTTTCTAATCCACTAGGGGTCACTGGAGTACTCTTGGGACGTACCAAAGTTTCCCCCTTGGGCGTGAGAGTTGCTTGGCACCTGTAACACTAGACGGCCAAAGCTAGAAGCTGATGCCACAGAATTATCAAACTTGTAAAAGCGCACAAACGTGTGCACTGATGGCCATGTAACTGCACGGCAAGGAGGCGTCGTAGAAGCTTCACGACCTGCTACCCATGACGTTCCCACAGAACGCGTGGAATGTGCTAAAACAGATGCAGTCATAGTAACATAGTATCTGAGGTTGAAAAAGACAATTGTCCATCGAGTTCAACCTATTTGTGGTGTCCTATGCATGATGATTTGACTAAATTTTCTGACTGATGCTGCTGTCAGACATTGCATTTTATCCCTATTTATAGTAACTATAATGCATGACTATGCACCATACCCCTGGATATCCTTATCCATTAGGAATTTATCTAACCCATTCTTAAAGGTGTTGACAGATGCAGTCGGTGTTAGACTAGCATGAAAGTGCACCTGACGAATGGTCAGGTTAATCTATCTGGCCAAGGTCTGTTTGGAAGCTGGCCAACCTATCTTGACTGCATCACACAAAGAACAAAGTATCCGTTATACGTACAGTTGATGTTCGAGCTACATAAACGCGGAGTGTGAGTACCACATCCAAAGTAACTGGAGTACCTGAATCTTCTGAAAAACAGGAACTACGATTAGTTGATTGATGTGAAAGAAGATACTACCTGTGGTAGAAAAGCGGGATTTGTCCAAAGTTCTGCTCTGTCAGTATGAAATACCAGATATGGTGTCTTGCATAACAAGGCACCCAATTGTGCAACACGCCTTGCCGAAGCTAAGGCTAAGAGAAATACTGTTTTCCAAGTTATACTACAGCAGGCGTCGTTCCTTTACCCTGATTTAGCGCGACTGCGGTTTACGGGGTGGCTGTTGAGACCACTTTCAAGACGAGAGGGCATTCCACAGTTGGTTATACCATCCATGTTACGTGCTAGGAAGCCAGTTTCAGCAGCTCATTATCACATGATTACTGTCAATCAGTGTCCTGGAACTCAGGGCAATTTACAACACTCTGCGTCAGGCAGATCACTTGCTCCTGTCTCAGTAATAATTGTAGGGATGTAGTCTCTCAATAACTGTATACAATACAGATATAAAATGATAGACTGGTGCTACCCACTGATCCTAAAACATGTACAAGAAGGGTGAAGAAAGGGGATCAGTTTCTCTGGGTGCACTCTCTCCCAGGACCAACAAGAATTCCTGATATTAAATCTGTGTCGTTATACTTTTTTATATATATGTATTGACACTTAATTCATAGTACATACCAATACCCATATGGAATGTATCAACTTTATTAGTATCCCATATGAAGTATTAAGACCCTTAAATAGGCCGTAAACAGTGAAATATAAAAACAATAGAAGATAATTAGACGTGAATCAGAAAAATGGACAAAAAAAAGAAAAAAAAGAAAGAATTTATTTTGTCCTGGTGCCAAATAATAAAGAAAATTACAAACAAAGCCGTGTGCCGCCTGTCATTTATTTATATTTTATGTACAGATCGTATTCCACTGCTGTATTCCTCAGAGGAATAAAATTGGGATATATATGTATATTCTTTATGATTGGTATAGCAATCCCTAATTAATAATATAATTCTTCATGAACCTGTAACAACCTTATTCTGTTAATATTAACAATACTTGCTCCTGATTATATTTGAGCCTTATATTGTTTAGTGGGGACAAAAATTCCCAATATAAACATTACCTCTGTGTTTCTATCCTACCAAAAGTCACAGTTACTTCTAGGTGATACATTTAATATCATTCGATACACAGCAGAATGTTGTAACCGATACAATTGTTACTTTCTTAAAACAGAGTATCTTGCTGTGTTATAACTGTACCACCATATCAATGGAGGTCTGCAGTAACTCCTTCCAGATGGGATACAGTTGTGAAAGTTTCTTATCATAGGCAGAAAAACACAGTGGAAGTCTTTCCTATATACAGTCCTTCATATGTATATATACATGCGTGTAACGTTATTAATTGTAGTATGCAACCTTGTTAATAGCAAAATTGCACATTGATCATACATAAACCATTCAGAAAGGGATCAGATCATATTCCCTTACTTGATTTATTATGTGTTTATGTATTATATGCCCCTCAAAAGAGGTAATATCAAATTATTAAAAGAGAAAAAACCGAAGACTGCTTCTACAGCGCCTCAATTGCAGGAGGCTAATAATCAAATTACCCTGATACATGCGCAGCTGAAAAACACTATGTGGGTGTTTGGTTGGAGAATATAGAAACAGACAGAATCAGCTGCGCAAAGTATCAGGGAAAGGACAGTACAATTTTAGGAGAACCGATGTATGTATATAAATTGATTTATTAATGAAAAAGCATAAAATAGCAGTAAAAGATGACATTAAATTGTTGGATATAAAAAGGCACACCTTGACTCAGTTTATCCGTTTAAACAGACACCAAATTGTGTCGGTTCTCTATATGGAAGTCCACAAAAGGAAAGTCCAGCTGTTTGTTGGAAAGCAATAGATGGTAGTAGCCGTGAGGTTAATATTGGAAGTGAATGATCAGTGCAGTAGACATCCCATAATATTGAGGGAGTGATCCAGTGTTATTTATTGTTCAATTACCTCTCCTTAGGTGGGCTGGTCCAAAGCCGAGCGTCCTCGGAGATGTGTCCTGCAATGCCCACTGTGCGAATGCCGCAGGGGAGAGGGAGCCGTGGATTCACTGTAAAGTATAAGCCGTGTGCTGGTTTATCCGGCTGACGGGGAGCCGTATGTTGATACGGGCGGCTCGAGAATTCAGATCCGCGGCTATTCTGGGATCTCTGTGGAGATGAAGGACGGCTTGCGGGGAGAACAAACCCGCTGATGCTTTCAAATCGGATACCTCGGCAGGTGTGCAGACAGGAGGCGTGGCCTAACTAGTTTCGTCACGTGACCCGTGACTTTCTCAAAGGAATATTATGAACAAGCAAGAGCTAACTGCCCCACTATCACAGCAACAAACAGGTCCAACGGAGCACTGACCGCCCGCTCCTTACCTCAGTGTAATGTGGAGGCTCCAACGGGTCTTCTCTCTAAGCTCCGTCCAGCTCCTGCAGCCATGGCTGAATCAGCTACCGCTGATGAAGGTCTATAGCGGGTCTTCTCTGTCTTAGCACCAACAAGCCTTTGCTGCACAACAGCAGTACACACTCCCGGACCCACACTTCTTAATAACCTGGGAAGGTAGTGTGATTGATGAAAGAAAAAATCTTTCGAAAAATTAAAAGTAAACCCTGGAATGACTCCAGGATGCGACCCTCCCTGGTGAAGGACACAAAAAACACTGAGGCATCTTGGGAGTATGGAGGGGGAAGGAGGGTTACACATTTAAATATTTAAATGTGCCTATCCCTGCTTTCGCAATGTCCATATCCCAAGAGTACTCCAGTGCCCCCTAGTGGATGAAAAATAAATAAGTGATGTCACTGTGACACTCCCAGATCTCCTCACCTCCCCAGTCATGTCCCTGTATTATTACTATAGATATGTGATGTCACAGTGATGCTCCCAGATCCCAACACCTCCTCAGTCATGTCTCTGTATTATTATTATTATTATTATTATAGATATAAGTGATGTCATTATGATACTGCCCGATCCTCTCACATCCCCAGTCATGTCTCTGTATTATTACTATAGATAAAAGTAATGTGACGCTCCCCCATCCCCCTCACTTCCCCAGTCATGTCCCTGTATTTATTACTATAGATATAAGTAATGTCACTGTGACACTCCCAGATCCCCTCACCTCCCCAGTCATGTCCCTGTATTATTACTGTACATATAAGTGAAATCATTGTGTCATTCCAATATCCACTCACCAGTCATGTCCCTGTATTATTACTATAGATATTCGTGATTTCACTGTGACAATCCCAGATCCCCTCACCTTCCCAGTCATGTCCCTGTATTATTACTATAGATATAAGTGCTGTAACTGTGACGCTCGCAGACCCCCTCACCTCCCCAGTCATGTCCCTGTATTATTACTATAGATATAAGTGATGTAACTGTGATGCTCCCAGACCCCCTCACCTCCCCAGTCATGTCCCTGTATTATTACTATAGCTATATGTGATTTCACTGTGACACTCCCAGACCCCCTCACATCTCCAGTCATGTCTGTATTATTAATATAGATATAAGTGATGTCACTGTGACATCACCACCACTCCCAATGAATAATAATAATAATAATAATAATAATAATAATAATACCAGGACACAACAAGCTGCTGTCCCTGTATAATAATACCCATACACAAAAACCTGCTCACCCTGTATAATACTAATAACAACTGGACACCCCATTCTGCTCTCCCTTTATAGTAATAATAAAATGACACCACAGGCTGCTCCCTCTGCAAAATAATAATAATAATAATAATAGGACACAACAGGCTGCTCCCTTCTGTATAATAATAATAGCAGGACACCACAGGCTGCTCCCCCTGTATACTAATAATAACAGGACACCACAGCCTGCTTCCCCTGTATAATAATAATGACAGGACACCACATGCAGCTGTCTCTCTATAATATTATTATTATTATTATTATTATTATTATAATAGAGAGACAGCTGCATGTGGTGTCCTGTCATTATTATTATACAGGGGAAGCAGGCTGTGGTGTCCTGTTATTATTAGTATACAGGGGGAGCAGCCTGTGGTGTCCTGCTATTATTATTATACAGAAGGGAGCAGCCTGTTGTGTCCTATTATTATTATTAAGTGGACATTTCTAGCTACTCCTTCTTTAGAATAAGGCTGCTCCTCCTGTATAATAATAATAACAAGACACCATAGGCTGCTCACCTGTATAATAATAATAATAACAACAACAACAACAACAACAACAACAACAACTGCACACCTCAGGCTACTCCCCCTGTATAATAATAAAAAATAATGCTTCCCCTGTATTATAACAGGACACCACAGGCTGCTCCTCCTGTATAATAACAGGACACCACAGGCTGCTCCTACTGTATAATAATAACAGGACGCCACAGGCTGCTCCCCCTGCATAATAATAATAATAACAATAATAATAATAATAATAATAGGACACCACTGGCTGCTTCCCCTGTATAACAATAACAGGACACCACAGGCTGCTCCCTCTGTATAATAATAACAACAGGACACCACAGGCTGCTCCTCCTGTATAATAATAATAACAGGACACCACAGGCTGATCCTCCTGTTTATTATGACAACACAGGTCGCTCCCCCTGTATATTATGACAGCACAGGATGCTACCCCTGTATATTATGACAACACAGGCTGCTCCTCCTGTATACTATGAAAACACAGGCCGCTCCCCCTGTACAGCACAATGACAAAGGACACTACACCTGTAATGTCCCGTGTATAGAATTATGGTAACGGCGGGGTCTGCGCCACCTGTATTACGATAACGGCGGGGTCTGCACCACCTGTATTAAGGTAACGGCGAGGTCTGCGCCACCTGTATTACGATAACGGCGGGGTCTGCACCACCTGTATTAAGGTAACGGCGAGGTCTGCACCACCTGTATTAAGGTAACGGCGGGGTCTGCGCCACCTGTATTACGGTAATAGGACACTAGAGTGTCAGCCACCTGTACAGGGATAATGCAGCACCAGAGGCTGCTCCAGCTGCACTATAACAAGGCACCAGAGGCTGCTCCCCCTGTAGTACAGAACCTGACACCAGAGCTGCTCAGCCTATAGAATAATAATAATAATATCATTACCTGCTGCCAGACACAGCAATGGCTGCTCTCTGCTCCTGCTGCCTTGTGGGAATGATAGAAGGAAGGCGGAGCTCAGACCAGGGGAAAATGGCCGCCGCTCCTGACGTCACTACCCGGCCAGCGAACCTATTGCTGCTACCGGACTGATCTACAAGAAAATGGCCGCCGGCCTCCTGCACTGAGGACATGTGTGGTAATAGTTATTACAGAGGGAGGGGCTGTGGGAGTGGTGTAGTAGGGGAGGGGCCAGTTACCAGTAGGCGGCCTGTGCCAATCATTTCCAACTTCCGGCCTGTGCGTTCCAACTTCCGTACTGTGCGTTCCACATACAGGAAGTGAGTTTTCATCGACTGCTGAAGCCTCGCAGTGTCCGTGGAGATCAGGTAATGGCGTCTTACTATACAGGGGGAGCAGCCTGTGGTGTCCTGTTATTATTATTATACAGGGGGAGCAGCCTGTGGTGTCCTGTTATTATTAATATACATGGGGAGCAGCCTGTGGTGTCCTGTTATTATTATTATTATACAGGGGGAGCAGCCTGTGGTGTCCTTTTATTATTATTATTATTATTATTATTATTATTATACAGGGGGAGCATCCTGTGGTGTCCTGTTATAATTATTATTATTATTATTATTATTTTCTGCTGCCGGGTACACTGGGCTCCACAAGTATAGACATAGGGGTGTAGAGTAGGATCTTGATCCGAGGCACCAACAGGCTGAAAAGCTTTGACTGTTCCCAGAATGTACAGCGCCGCCTCCTCTATAACCCCGCCTCCCTGCACAGTTTTGTAGTTGGTGCTGCAGATAGCAGGCACGTTACAGGGGGGCTGCTCAAGGCAGCCCAAAGTAGAGCTTTTTTGAAGAAAAAGTGAAGACTACGAGGGCAGCAGCAGTGTGGATATACGTCAGGAACCCTGGGAACACCCGGGTACGAAGTTTGTGCCTCAAAAGAAGATGCTGGCTCGCTATTCCCTCGCGCCAGAGCTGTCTAAGAATTGGGAAACGCCTCCTCCTGTAGACTCACATGTGGCTAGGATGGTGGTTTCCTCAGCTCTACCTGTCACTACTGTCACGTCTCTAAAGGAGCCTACGGATAAACGTGTGGAGGGTTGTCTGAAAATGATTTACACCCTCACGGGTGCTGCACAAAGGCCCACAATTTCAGCAACATGGGCTGCAGAGGCTATTGAAGCATGGGCCTTGGAGTTAGAAGCTGAAATCTCTTCTGACCATGCTAGACAATGCTTGTCATACATCGTCACAGCTTCTCGCTACATTAAAGAGGCGGCTTCTTATGCCGGTATCCTAGCAGCCAAGGCCTCTAATACATAATTCCTGGCTCGCCGGATTTTGTGGCTGAGATCCTGGTCTGTGGTTCTGGACTCTAGAAGAACCCAGGAGGTACTCCCTTTCAAGGGAGATATTCTGTTTGGGGAGGACTTAAATAATATTGTGGCTGACTTGGCTACTGCCAAAACCGCCTGTCTGCCAAGTACCGCTCCTTCTGTCTCGAAGGCTAAGGGTTCTTCCTTTCGCCCCTTTCGTCCTTCAGGTAAAGCAAAAGGTCAGGCGTACAACAAGCAGGCCCACACTTCCAAACCTGGTAAGCCAAAGCCCAAAAGAGCCTGGGTGGCCCGTCTGCCAGCTTCCAAGACCGATAAGCCTGCCGCGTAACGGGGCGGGCCTCCACCTGGGGGATCCCAGGGTGGGGGGCCGGCTTTTAGGGTATACCCAGGAATGGTTGGAGACCACTTCAGATGCCTGGGTACGGGAAGTCGTCACTCGAGGTTACGCCATAGCCTTCAAAAACCGACCCCCTCATCGATTTTACTGGACTGACGTCCCGTTGGACCAGACAAAGGCAAACAGTCTACACTCGTTGTACAGACCCTCCTGGATACAGTAGTCGTAGTACAGGTGCTTCTTGCGCAGAGGGGCCGAGGGTACTATTCTCCGCTGTTTCTAGTCCCAAAACCGAATGGGTCCTCCCGGCCCATTCTCAACCTCAAAGCATTGAACAGGTTTGTGAAGGTTTCCAAGTTCCGTATGGAAACCCTTCATTCTATAGTTCTGGCCTTGGAACCTGGGGACTACATGGTCTCCCTGGATATACAGGATGCTTACCTGCATATTCCTATAGCAGTGTCACATCAGCAATTCCTGAGGTTTGCGATTGGCAACCTCCATTACCAGTTTCGGGCGTTACCTTTTGGTTTAACTACGGCTCCGCGAGTCTTCACCAAAGTTATGGCGGTAATGACGGTGGTACTCCGCCGTCAAGGGGTCAAGATACCGCCGTATCTGGACGACTTGTTAATTCTGGCAAATTCCCCAGAAATTCTTCTACGTCATCTGGATATGACTGTCCAGTTTCTAAAAGCCCACGGGTGGCTCATCAACTGGAAGAAATCCTCCCTGGTCCCTGCTCAGAGCAGGTTACACCTGGGAGCGCTATTGGACACTCACAACCAGCGGTTGTTCTTGTCTCAGGAGAAAGTCCTGAAACTTCAGGACAGGATTCGTTGCTTCCTTTCTCGTCCGCAAGTGTCGATACATCAGTATTCGACATGGTGGAGTATACTCAATTCCATTCTCGCGTCCTCCAGAAGCTGATTCTAGCCAAGTGGGACAGCCTACCTCACTGGATCAGGTCTCACATGATCTCATTGACTCCGGAGGTCCGTCTGTCGCTGCTATGGTGGCTCCAGGACCGACAATTGTGCTGGGGCAGTCCATTCTGGATATCCAACTGGGTCCTGTTGACGACAGATGCCAGTCTAAGAGGTTGGAGCATGGTGCTGGAGCAACACTCCCTTCAGGGTCGGTGTACCAAGGAGGAATCTCCCCTCTCGATCAACATTCTGGAATTGCGGGCGGTCTTCAATTTGTTGAGCCTAGCCCAGCATTTAATTCAGAACCATCCTGCTCAAGTACAGTCAGACAACACCACCACAGTGGCTTACATAAATCACCAAGGCGGCACTCGAAGCCGCTTGCCAATGAAGGAAGTCTCACGGATTCTACATTGGGCAGAACGCCATCTACCGGCCATATCTGCAATATTCATTCCGGGGGTCCTGAATTGGGAAGCGGACTTTCTCAGTCGTCAGGACGTACATGCCGGCGAGTGGGTCCTCCATCCAGAAGTGTTTCAACTACTAGTGGAAAAGTGGGGCCTTCCAGACGTGGATCTGATGGCGTCTCGACACAATCACAAGGTTCCGGTCTTCGGAGCAAGGACAAGGGATCCTCAAGCAGCATTCGTGGATGCGCTGGCGGTGCTGTGGAGGTTTCGGCTGCCGTACGTGTTCCCTCCGGTGTCACTCCTGCCCAGGGTAATTCAGAAGTTCAAGCAAGAAAGAGGAATTCTGCTTCTCATAGCTCCAGCGTGGTCCAGATGGCACTGGTTCTCAGACCTGCAGGGCTTATCGTCAGAGCGTCCAATTCTACTTCCACAACACCCAGACCTCCTCGTTCAGGGCCCCTGTGTCTACCAGGACCTAGCCCGGCTGTCTTTGACAGCGTGGCTCTTGAAGCTTCCGTCTTAAGGGCTAAAGGGTTTTCTGAGGCGGTCATTCAAACTATGTTGCAGGCCCGGAAACCGGCTTCGGCTCGGATTTACTATAGGGTCTAACGATTATGACGCTTCCAAATTTAGTATAGCCAAATTGTTGGCTTTTTTTCAGCAGTGCCTGGACTTAGGCCTGCGCCTGGCCTCCCTCAAGGTTCAAATTTCTGCCTTGTCGTTGTGGTTTTAGAGAAAAATTGCGACTTTACCCTATGTGCATACCTTTACTCAGGGTGTGTTGCGTATCCAACCTCCCTACGTCCCGCCTGTGGCTGCTTGGGACTTGTCAGTGGTTTTGGAGGCGCTACAGGAGTCTCCTTTTGAACCTCTTGGTTCAGCTGATCTTAAGTGGCTTTCCCTTAAGGTGGTGTTTCTGCTGGCTATTGCTTCAGCTATAAGAGTGTCGGATTTGGGTGCCCTGTCTTGTAGTTCCCCATATCTGATATTTCACCGTGACCGGGCGGTTCTTCGGACTCGTCCCGGATATTTACATAAGTTGGTTTCTTCGTTCCACCTTAACCAGGAGATTGTGGTTCCGGCACTGGTTTCTCCTGATCTGTCTCCCAAATAGCGGTCTTTGGATGTGGTGCGGGCTCTCCGTATCTATGTGAAGAGAACGGCTTCTATTAGGAAATCTGATGTTCTTTTTGTGCTGTTTGGATTTCACAAACGGGGCTGGCCTGCTCACAAGCAGACTTTGGCCAGATGGATTAGAATGGTAATTGCACATGCTTATGTGAAGGCTGGTCTATCAGCTCCTGCTCACATTACGGTCCATTCTACTCGGTCTGTTGGACCTTCTTGGGAGGCCCGCCGTGGTGCGACCCTTGAACAATTGTGCAAGGCGGCTACGTGGTCCTCAGTGAACACGTTCAGGGTTCTTGTGCCCGCTACAGTGCGTCCCCTCCCATAAGGAACTGCTTTAGGACATCCCCAATGTCTATCCTTGTGGAGCCCAGTGTACCCCGCAGTAGAAAACAAGTTTGGTGTATGTGGCTACTAACCTTTGTCGTCTCTTTTCCTGCTACTGCATTGGGCTGGTTAACTAAAAACTGGGTTCCTGTGCAGGGAGGCGGAGTTATAGAGAGGCAGCGCTGTGCATTCTGGGAACAGTCAAAGCTTTTCAGCCTGTTGGTGCCTCGGATCAAGATCCTACTCTACACCCCTATGTCTATCCTTGTGGAGCCCAGTGTACCTCGCAGAAAGAGTTTTAACAAATGTAAGTTCTTACCATAAAACTCATTATTATTATACAGGGGGAGTAGCCTGTAGTGTCATGTTGTTGTTGTTGTTGTTGTTGTTGTTGTTGTTATTATAATACAGGGTGAGCAACCTGTGGTGTCCTGTTGTTATTATTATTATTATTATTATTATTATTATTATTATTATAATACAGGGGGAGCAGCCTGTAGTGTTCTGTTATTATTCAGGGGGAGTAGCCTGTGGTGTCCTTTTATTATTATATTATTATTATTATTATTAATAATAATAATAATAATAATATTATTATTATTATTATTATTATTATTATACAGGGGAAGCAGCCTGTGGAGTCCTGTTTTTGTTATTATTATTATTATTATTATACAGAGCGAGCAACCTGTGGTGTCCTGTTATTATTATTATTATTATTATTATACAGGAGGAGCAACCTGTGGTGTCATGTTATTATTATTTTCTCTTATGTCCTAGAGGATGCTGGGGACTCCAAAAGGACCATGGGGTATAGACGGATCCGCAGGAGCTTGAGCACACTATAAAGACTTAAACTGGGTGTGAACTGGCTCCTCCCTATATGCCCCTCCTCCAGACCTCAGTTAGATTCTGTGCCCAGGAGTGATGGGTCACACACTAGGGGAGCTCTACTGAGTTTCTCTGGAAAAAGACTTTATGTTAGGCTTTTTTATTTTCAGGGAGTCCTGCTGGCTACAGGCTCTCTGCAGCGTGGGAGTGAGGGGAGAGAAGTCAGACCTACTTCTTAGTTCAAGGGCTCTGCTTCTTAGTCTACTGGACACCATTAGCTCCAGAGGGTTCGATCACTTGGTGCGCCTAGCTGCTTGTTCCCGGAGCCACGCCATCATCCCCCTCACAGAAGCCAGAAGAAAGAAGCCGGGTGAGTATTAAAAGAACAGAAGACTTCAGAGACGGCAGAAGACTTCAGTAACGGAGGTAACAGGCAGTGGTCGCGCTGCGCTCCGTGCTCCCACACACCAACGCACTCACGGGGTGCAGGGCGCTGGAAAGGGGGGGGGAGCGCCCTGGGCAGCAAGTTACTGAGGCTCTTTTTTAG
The DNA here is from genome assembly GCF_028390025.1 of Pseudophryne corroboree. Classification (NCBI taxonomy): domain Eukaryota; kingdom Metazoa; phylum Chordata; class Amphibia; order Anura; family Myobatrachidae; genus Pseudophryne; species Pseudophryne corroboree. Next base: position 245,390 of record NW_026967524.1, on the reverse strand, counting down.
GCTGGCTTAAGTTGTTCTTCGGTGCCTGGGCACTGTGTCCGCTACCCCCAGTGCCAGATTAAGGTCCACATGGGCCTGGAGCTGAAATTTACAAAGGGCCTATTAAATGCGGCCGCCAAGGGTGTGACTAGTGAGGTGGAGGGGCATGACCAGTAGCACCCATCACTACATTCACAGGAGCACCCATTACTATACTCACACAGCTGCACCCATTACTATACTCACACCACAGCACCCGTTACTATACTCACACCACAGCACCCATTACTGCACTCACACTGCAGCACCAAAGTCTACACTGACACCACATAACTCGTTACTGCACTCATACAGCAGAACCCGCTACGACACTCCTACAACAGCACCTATTACTACACTCACACAGCTGCACCCATTACTACACTCACACAGCTGCACCCATTACTACACTCACACTGCTGCACCCATTACTACACTCACACTGCTGCACCCATTACTACACTCACACTGCTGCACCCATTACTACACTCACACTGCTGCACCCATTACTACACTCACACAGCTGCACCCATTACTACACTCACACTGCTGCACCCATTACTACACTCACACTGCTGCACCCATTACTACACTCACACTGCTGCACCCATTACTATACTCACACTGCTGCACCCATTACTACACTCACACTGCTGCACCCATTACTACACTCACACTGCTGCACCCATTACTACACTCACACTGCTGCACCCATTACTACACTCACACTGCTGCACCCATTACTATACTCACACTGCTGCACCCATTACTACACTCACACTGCTGCACCCATTACTACACTCACACTGCTGCACCCATTACTACACTCACACTGCTGCACCCATTACTACACTCACACTGCTGCACCCATTACTACACTCACACTGCTGCACCCATTACTACACTCACACTGCTGCACCCATTACTACACTCACACAGCTGCACCCATTACTACACTCACACTGCTGCACCCATTACTACACTCACACTGCTGCACCCATTACTACACTCACACTGCTGCACCCATTACTACACTCACACTGCTGCACCCATTACTACACTCACACTGCTGCACCCATTACTACACTCACACTGCTGCACCCATTACTACACTCACACTGCTGCACCCATTACTATACTCACACTGCTGCACCCATTACTACACTCACACTGCTGCACCCATTACTACACTCACACTGCTGCACCCATTACTACACTCACACAGCTGCACCCATTACTACACTCACACTGCTGCACCCATTACTACACTCACACTGCTGCACCCATTACTACACTCACACTGCTGCACCCATTACTACACTCACACTGCTGCACCCATTACTACACTCACACTGCTGCACCCATTACTATACTCACACTGCTGCACCCATTACTATACTCACACTGCTGCACCCATTACTACACTCACACTGCAGCACCAAAGTCTACACTGACACCACATAACTCGTTACTGCACTCATACAGCAGAACCCGCTACGACACTCCTACAACAGCACCTATTACTACACACACCGGAGCACCTTTTACTACAAACCTACAGCAGCACCCTTTACTACACACACACAGCAGCACTCCTTACTACACACACAGCAGCACTCCTTACTACACACACAGCAGCACCCTTTACTACACACACACAGCAGCACTCCTTACTACACACACAGCAGCACCCTTTACTATACACACAGCAGCACCCTTTACTACACACACACAGCAGCACTCCTTACTACACACACAGCAGCACCCTTTACTATACACACAGCAGCACCCTTTACTACACACACAGCAGCACCCTTTACTATACACACAGCAGCACCCTTTACTACACACACAGCAGCACCCTTTACTATACACACAGCAGCACCCTTTACTACACACACACAGCAGCACCCTTTACTATACACACAGCAGCACTCCTTACTACACACACAGCAGCACCCTTTACTACACACACAGCAGCACCCTTTACTACACACACAGCAGCACCCTTTACTATACACACAGCAGCACTCCTTACTACACACACAGCAGCACCCTTTACTACACACACAGCAGCACCTTTTACTATACACACAGCAGCACCCTTTACTACACACACAGCAGCACCCTTTACTACACACACAGCAGCACCCTTTACTATACACACAGCAGCACTCCTTACTATACACACAGCAGCACTCCTTACTACACGCACACGGCAGAACCCTTTACTATACACACAGCAGCACTCCTTACTACACACACAGCAGCACCCTTTACTACACACACAGCAGCACCCTTTACTACACACACAGCAGCACCCTTTACTATACACACAGCAGCACCCTTTACTACACACACACAGCAGCGCTCCTTACTACACACACAGCAGCACCCTTTACTACACACACAGCAGCACCCTTTACTACACACACAGCAGCACCCTTTACTACACACACACAGCAGCACCCTTTACTATACACACAGCAGCACCCTTTACTACACACACAGCAGCACCCTTTACTATACACACAGCAGCACCCTTTACTACACACACACAGCAGCACCCTTTACTATACACACAGCAGCACTCCTTACTACACACACAGCAGCACCCTTTACTACACACACAGCAGCACCTTTTACTATACACACAGCAGCACCCTTTACTACACACACAGCAGCACCCTTTACTACACACACAGCAGCACCCTTTACTATACACACAGCAGCACTCCTTACTATACACACAGCAGCACTCCTTACTACACGCACACGGCAGAACCCTTTACTATACACACAGCAGCACTCCTTACTACACACACAGCAGCACCCTTTACTACACACACAGCAGCACCCTTTACTACACACACAGCAGCACCCTTTACTATACACACAGCAGCACCCTTTACTACACACACACAGCAGCGCTCCTTACTACACACACAGCAGCACCCTTTACTACACACACAGCAGCACCCTTTACTACACACACAGCAGCACCCTTTACTACACACACAGCAGCACCCTTTACTATACACACAGCAGCACCCTTTACTACACACACACAGCAGCACCCTTTACTACACACACAGCAGCACCCTTTACTATACACACAGCAGCACTCCTTACTACACACACAGCAGCACCCTTTACTACACACACAGCAGCACCCTTTACTACACACACACAGCAGCACCCTTTACTACACACACAGCAGCACCCTTTACTATACACACAGCAGCACTCCTTACTACACACACAGCAGCACCCTTTACTACACACACAGCAGCACCCTTTACTACACACACAGCAGCACCCTTTACTATACACACAGCAGCACCCTTTACTACACACACACAGCAGCACCCTTTACTACACACACAGCAGCACCCTTTACTACACACACAGCAGCACCCTTTACTACACACACAGCAGCACTCCTTACTACACACACAGCAGCACCCTTTACTACACACACAGCAGCACCCTTTACTATACACACAGCAGCACCCTTTACTACACACACACAGCAGCACCCTTTACTACACACACAGCAGCACCCTTTACTACACACACAGCAGCACCCTTTACTACACACACAGCAGCACTCCTTACTACACACACAGCAGCACTCCTTACTACACACACAGCAGCACTCCTTACTACACACACACGGCAGAACCCCTTACTACACACACACCGAAGCACCCTTTACTACAAACCTACAGCAGCACCCTTTACTATACACACAGCAGCGCTCCTTACTACACACACAGCAGCACCCTTTACTACACACACAGCAGCACTCCTTACTACACACACAGCAGCACTCCTTACTACACACACAGCAGCACCCTTTACTACACACACAGCAGCACTCCTTACTACACACACAGCAGCACTCCTTACTACACACACACACGGCAGAACCCCTTACTACACACACACACACACACACACACACACACACACACACACACCAGCACCCATTAACTACCCCCACCTAGCACTCTTAAGCCATTCATTGATCAATTTCAATATCCCAGTGACCACTAACACATTCACCTCTCCACACACACACACACACACACACACACACACACACACACACACACACACACACACACACACACACACACACACACACACACTATACACATTTAAAGTACACACACACACACCACCACATATAATTACACACTCAGTACACACAAACACCCACCACCACATATACACAAACACAGTTCACATTACATACACACAAACTCCCCCACCACAGCATATACACACAGACGCAGTTTGCTTTTAAAATCTGGTATAATCCAATTTATTAGGATATAAAGCATAAAAACTTGATATTATTTATAGTTTATATGGTGTATATAATGCTTATTGGTCCTAATACCAGTATACATAGACAGTACAATACATGACAAAAAACAAGAAACATTCAAACATTTAAAATGCCATTTAGTAATGCAGCGGCAAGAAGGAATGTTTCTGCTGACCTTTTTGACTGGATAAAAATCTGAATATAGGTAGATGCGCCTTATGCGGTTTACTCTCCTTCAGCATTTTTGTACCTCTACAAACAGGTAAAAACAGGGGAAATTTACTCCTTACGATGTATACTTGAGGAAAAATAGGGGAAAACAGTGATTTTGGTCCAATAAAATAGGACAGCAGAAATATTCCTTATTGCCACTGCATTATTCAAATAGCATTATAAGGGGTATATTCAATTGGTGTTGAAAACTGCCGTCTGTGGAAAAGACGGCAGTTTCAGACTTTTTAAGGTCGAATCGTGATTCAACGTATTCAGTGGAATTCGACTTGTCGAAAAGCGAGTGGATCGGCGGAATAGCTGCAGACCCACGTGCTTGTGTCGAAAAGTTTGGGTCTCCTTTTCGACCATCTCAGTTCGACTTTAAAAAAAGTGGAATGAGATGGGGAGAGCCGAGCAGCGCTGGAGGACAGCCGCCACTCACAGCAGCGTCCACCTGTCTCGCTTGCTGGAGCCGAGTGGACGCTGCCATGAGCAGCGGCTGTGAGAGAGGGGGAGACAGGGAGTGGCGGCTCTGACGGGGATACGGAGCGGCTGCTGTCACAGGGGGGACGGAGCGGCGGCTGTGAGACAGAGGGGAGAGCCGCGGGCAGACGGGGCAGAGCAGCGCTACAGCAGCTGCTGGAAGGGCTCTCCCCCGTCTGCCCGCAGCTCTCTCCCGTCCCCCAGCCCGCATATCAATTCCACTTTTTTAAAAGTTGAATTGAGATGTCCATTGAATAGGCCAGGTCGGATCCATTCTGACAAATGAATGTTGGAATGGATCCGACTTCAATCGAATATACCCCTAAATGTTTAAATGTTTCTTGTCATGTATTGTTCTGTCTATGTATACTGGTATTAGGACCATCAGCATTATATAAAGCACAAAAACGGTAAATATCCTGTTTTTATGCTTTGTATCCTAATATTGGATTACATCAGAATGTAAAATGAAACTGCGTATGTGATATTATTTGTGTAGAAGTGAGCGATGGCGGTTAAGGTGCGTACACACGGTGAGATTCTCGCTATGTGACAGGCGCTAAGACGGCATTGCAGGCGTATAATGACTGTGCTAGCGATACTGACTATGTGCAAAGTGTCAATTTTGACGATCTTTTCTACGAGATAGTCAAAGTTGACTTGCCTGCACAGTCTATGCTTGCGATGCCGTCCATGCGGGACTGCACATGGGCATCGCAATCGCAAGGTGACTTTCACCGTGCGATCTGCTCTAACTTTACTTACGATTTTGACTATATAGTCAAATTCGTAAGAAAATACCTCACCGTGTGTACACACCATTATATGCGCTAAGCATCCAATTTCTATGGGCTACTGGAACCCCTTCCCTCCTCAGCTGCTACTCATATAACAAACAGGTGCTAGCGCAGCCCTCCCAAACATAGCATATACACACATACCCCCAACACCACATATATATACACACACACACACCACCACATATACACATTACACACACATAAAGTAACCCCACACCCCCACATATAGTACGTACGTACTTACACACACACACACACAGTACACACACATAAAGTACCCCCACATATAGTACGTACGTATACACACACACACACACACATAAAGTACCCCCACATATAGTACGTACGTATACACACACACACACACACACACACACACACACACACACACACACATAAAGTACCCCCACACCCCCACATATAGTACGTACGTACGTACGTACGTACGTGCGTACGTGCGTACACACACACACACTACACACACACACACTACACACACACACACACACACACACGCACACACACACACACCACCACATATACACATTACACACACAAAGTATACACACAACATATACACACATAAAGTACACACACACATATCTCCGCCACCACATATACACACAAAGTACACACACACACACACCTCCGCCACCACATGTACACACAAAGTACACACCCACCACCACATATACACGCACACACAGAAAGTACACACACACCACCACATATACACATACAGTACACACTACACACACATTAAACCCCACCCACCACCACATGCGCGCACACACACACACACACACACACACACACACACACATAAAGTACACCCACCCACCACATATACACACACAGTACACACACCCCATCACCACATATACACACACAGTACATACACTGCCCTGGGCAGTATGTTTAACTTCAAGAGCACATATACAATGGGTAGCCACTGTATATGGTCCCCTGCCTGCATATACGGGTTATAATATAACGGGCTACCGTGTGCCGATAAGGGGCGGGGCTTAGCCCTCACAGCTAGATACAGTGCCATTTTTCCTCAATGTCCCCGCCAAACAAGTGTATTGCACAAACAAGGGGGGGGGGGCACATACTGTTAGTGTTATGTAGGAATGTATAACAATTTGGAAATGGGCATGTACTTATGGTTGTGTATACTCTCTGTGTGCTCCCTGTCAGATATACACTTGTGTCGACATGTGTGAATGTTCTGTCACAAATGCCTCTGGGGTTCATTGTCGGCATCGCCGACGCCTGTTTGGTGCTTGTTACTGTAGATACTGAGTCAACAGATCGGTTGTGTTATACTTGTTCATAGTAACACGGTATGGGAGACACAGTAGTATGTGGGTGACCCTGTCGGCACCAACTGTTATTACCGGGTGTAAATTGACATGCTGTAACTAACTTATACCTGTATGTATATATATATATATATATATATATATATATGGGTATTTAATATGATTCGCTTCCATGAGCCTGTAGCTCGAGCACAGACATGGTAGTATTTGTGGGGGAATGTTGTTAAAATGATAAATGTATAATTCCCTCGGATCCCTCGGGGTCACAAGAATGTTATTTTGCCTGGTTACTGCTCCCTGCTGTCGACGAATACTAGGTTTTCTGTCGACTATAAGGTTTCCTGTCAGATCCACAACTGGGGCATTCAGTACATGGTCATACACATTCAGAACACATTAATGTCATTTGGGTCCCGAGGGTTCCGGACAATCCGCTTATATGTATCTTATATGTGTCACGATCCGGGTACTGAGACTCCATTTTCCCTTCTGGATGCACGTCCTCCATCTGCCTCTGCTGTCACTCCTGTCCCTGTGGCCACTGTGCGCGTCTGGGCGCATGAAGTTCTGCTGTTGCGGCCTCCGCCGCCATTACTACATGTTTCACAGTACTTAATTCCCCTTCTGTGTGTGTTCATGGGCGCAGCCATGTTAGACTCCAGTCACATGACATTATTCCTCCTATCCACAGTGCTGACAATGCTGGAGCCTTGTCATAATTGCCAGACCAATCCCTGCTATGCAGCAGGTATAAATATCCTGTCCCGGCTCCCAAAAGATGGTCAGTGCTTCAATTGTCTTCAGTGTTTCCAGCCTGCAAGCTTCACTACAGACTCTCTCCTGCGATTCCATTCTGCACTTCAGCCTGACTTCCCTGGTGATTAGACTCTGCAGTGTAACCTGACTCTCCAGTGATTAACCCTCTACAGTCTACTCTGATTCCTGCATTTGAACTTTGGCTTTCCAGTAGCCATCCTTCATTCCTCAGTTACCAGCGCACTCCAGCTTCTTTCCTCATTTACCTACAAACCCCAGTTTCGTTTCTCATCTTCCAGCGAACCATAGCTTCATTTATTGTTTACAGAACTTTCCTCCATATTCCAGGTTCCTGATCTTAACCAATTGTGCACCTAATTATCACTTGTGACTTTCTATTATTCTTTTGCACATTATTTGACTTTTTATTTAATAAAAGCACTTAAGGCATTTCCAGTTGTCGTGGTCACGCCCTCGGGCATTCATTGCTACTGTCATTACGCATTTCCAGGAGTCCCATAGCTCCTCCTAAATTCTAGTACCCATCAGCCCCTACAACTGAGGCTCCCAGTCACGGTCATCAGCCCTCAGTTGTGACAATATGTATATATGGGTGGGATATGTGTGTATATGTGTATTACATCATGTGTATTCATCTTATGATTTATAATGAATGCTGAAGTAATTGTATTCTTTCTCATGTGCTGGTCGCTCTGTTGATAAAGCTCTAGGTCGGCCATGACGAGTTGGTCTCCCGTCCTCTCAAGGAGTCCGAATATTTATTATTTTCCCGTGGCGGATAGAATACTGTGAAAGTCAACTCCTGGTCGACACGGCGTCCTGTCACGGAGGATCGTACACAGGAAGCTAAGTGATATTTTATTTCTATTCTTTGGACTTATTTGCATTACATGCACAGGAGGGAGTGTTTATATTCGGAAGGACATCCGATAGAATTATCCTACAGAGATAGGGGATTTTCCTTATGTTGGGTCTTCTCTGTACATCGCGGCAGGCTGCAGTGTGTATACAGGAGGTGGCCGGGGAAAGGCAGAGGCTAACTCCGAGAGATACTGGAGTTTTTTCCCTGGGACGGTGTGCCGCTGTTTGGGGAGGCCTCAGTTCAGTCAATCTCGGCGGATACTGCTGATAAATCTAATTTGGTGAGTTAGATTCCCTCACAACGGTTGGTCACTGAAGGGTTAACTCTTCAATGCTTTGTAAATATTACTTTTTATATGATCAAATTCCTTATAATAGTTACAGTGTAAAAGTGAATATTTCTACTTCCCTAATGAAGGGTTAAAACATGCTATATGAACTGTTATGTGTTTGCATAGATGCGTGCTACCCTGTGCTGGGTACCTTTGTCTCCTCATACAGATACCAGGCTTGTATGAGGCTGGTTTTCAAGGGCAGTCCCATACCAGATCAAACCTGTTATTTCTACTTTTGTGATATATCCTGTGTTACAGACTTTGTTAAATGTTTTGAGAAACTTGTAGAAAACCCATATATGGACATCCGCCTTATCAATTCTGCCTGGTAACTACTAACGAGCCAATGAGAGTGTAACAACATGTCAGTTACACCCATATGCATTGTCTTTTATACTTTTGTTAACCTCATAATAAAGTAGAGTGAATCTTAACTACTGGGTGTCAGACTCAATACATTGTATGTTAAGGATTGCTCTCACTGACGTCAGATAGACCATCACATCGAGGGGAACAAAGAGAGGCAGGGATCCTTTCAAGTGGGGGCTACGTCCGCGATTCAGTGATCGTTCCCAGATGGTAAGATAGAGAATTTATTGTCTGTCTTTGCCATACGGGATTGCGGTCATACACTGAAGCTGAATCCGTGTCAGTGTTCTGGGAACACGTGACCAAACATCTTTAATGTCTGGGACTTAAAGATACGTCTGAGAAGGTACCAGGGGTCCAAGCGCAATTCTCCAAAGACGTTAGTATCTGGGATACTTAAAATAGACCTGGGAGTCTATACGTAACGTAGAGAATACCTCGATTTGATCGTCTATATATTCTTGTATGTTTGTAGTGAGATAAGTTCTTATATTTGGTCAGACGGCTGGTAAGTTTTCGTCTGCCAGATATCTTTACTCAAACACTTTTCCTGCTTCCTGTTTAAAACGCTGTATTTTTCTGACATCTTGTACGAATGGTAAGTATCGTACACGTCAAAAGATTTCATGTTCTCACTATACAGATAATATTGTGATATTGTCAATGACTAATTAACTGGTTAGCTGATGCATGCATAGAAAGTTGTTGTAAATTGCATTTGTTGTTGTAGAATTGCATAGAAAGTTGGTGTAAATTGCATTTTTTACTATGGGAGGGGGTCAGAGTAAGACAGTCATTTACCCCCCACCTTTACCAGGGGAAACATGTAAGGAGTATGTTGCCCGTAACTCCACCACAGATTATTATTTAGTTAACCCTTGGGTAGATAACTTAGCGGGGTGGACAGAGAAAGTTGGCAGCCCCAGCCCATTCCCCCGTGATGGTATTAATTATCCATTTTATATGGACATGATCAAAGGGCTTTGTCTGGAAGACAAGGAAGCCTGGCCGTGGTATGATCATGACCCACAATGGGACATGACATATATGCGCGCTGGAGGAGAGCAATGGCTCACGATAGCACCTCATTGGTATGACAAAAATATCAAGCAGAAACAGCGTAGAATAAAATCTGTAACTTCCCGACTACACAAAGCTGAGGAATTTAGAAGCAACAAGTTTCTGAAAAACTCTTCTCCTCCGCCCTACCGTCCCCTATACCCCTCCTTAAAAGACACAGATCTTTTAGCTGCAGTTGCTTTGTCACGAATGCCGATGCAAGGGGGAGGGGGAGGAGGGGAAGGAGAAGGAGGCTCAGGAGGCTCAGGAGGAATAGCCCGCCCTGACAGTACCCTCCACATAGACGTAACCACCCCCGCCCCTAGTGCCCCTGACATAGCTATTGTAGATGGCGATTCTAACATTCCTCTTGAGGGTGGTGACCGCCCTGGCCATGATCAATTATATATAACCCAGCCTAAAACTACAATCCCGACTCCTAACAGACAAACCGCCTCCCGCCGCAACGCTGACTTAACTATTGCTACTGACAACCCTCTCACCCCCTCCACAACGCGATCCGGCACTGGTTTCCTCGGTGTCGCCACCCACCTGCCCTTCATGACAGTAGGGGATCAATTGTTAAAGAAACCCATTGAGATAGAGGATTTAGACAGAATTGTTAAGAACTGTCCCAAACCCACTGTTGCACCCGATGGTTGCATAGCCTACTTGAAAAAGGCTTGCATGGGGCGCAACTATACTCAAGAGGATATGAGGTTAATTGTAGACGGGGTTATAGACCACTACAACGGGTGGGATTGGAAAAAGATTCCCTCTATCAACACTCCTGCTGTCCTAAACAATGCCACTGATTACCCCCTCAATACCGAGGAAGGTGTAAAGCAAATGTGGAAGGAAATTGGAGAACACATGAAAGAAATCTTTAAGACCCGTGCCTCCCTTCCCATTGCTGTAGCATGCAAGCAAAAACCTATTGAAACTGTCACTGAGTTTTGGAAGAGGTTTAAAAAGTGCTGGTCTGAAGATGCAGGTCTCACCCTTGTAGAAACAGACCATTTACTTATTTCCACCTTTGTAAATAACTTGTTGCACTCTATCATGGTCCCTGTCAAACAGAGTGTCTCATCTTGGACCTCTGACGACATTAAGGAGTTTGAAAAACATTTATATGAAAAAGAAGCTGCAGGATGCTTCGATGTAAAGAAACCCTCACAAAATGTCCCAACCCATAGTTTCCAAAATCAGAGAGGTCGGGGAGATAGACGCCAGCAGCACTCCACTGGCCCACCCCGTAATCCAGCCCGATATCAAAACCCACAAGCCAGGCCACCCCATCCCCCTGACTCTGCCGGCAGGAAACAAACCTCCTGCTTTAACTGTGGAAAGGACGATCATTGGGCAAGGGATTGCCCTTATCCCTCACAACAGCCCCAAGCTCCGGCCCCTTCCCGGGATCATCCCCGACAATCACACAACAACCCCTTTCGGGATCATGTCCGATTCCGGGTTGATTGGCAGGACCCCTCCCACTGACGGGGCCCGGAGGAGGGTATCCCAGCCTTTGCCCAACTCACCAGACACTGGAAGGACCCACCGCTACTAACCTTGATTATAGGAAAGAGAGCAATCCCTTTCCTGGTGGATAGCGGGGCAACTACTAGTGTTTTGTGTGTCGACCTGTACGACGGTCACTTGGAAAAGACTGCTCCTTCAATGGGAATCAATGGGATACCCACAGATGCTTACCTGACAGATGCCCTTAGTGTCAGAACCACGGGAGGCACATATATGGGTAAACACAATTTCACTGTAATACCTGAATGTCCAATTAATCTTCTGGGAAGGGATCTTCTTAGCAGGCTCGAAATCTCCATTCTCCCTTCACCCACTGGCAGTGGCCTGGAGGTTGAGTACCCACACCTACCGGTGTGGGAAGCAACAGACATTACACCTGATTTTGACAAAGTAAACCCTGCTCTATGGTCAGAGGGTCCCTATGACACTGGCCTCATTCCTTGTACACCATATAGAGCAACCCTGAAACCTGACACACAACCTGTCTATCAAAAGCAATACCCCTTGTCACAAGAAAAGATTGAAGGTCTTAGACCAATGATACAACAGTTTCTCCAACAAGGCATTCTCAGACATGTAATCTCACCTTACTGCACACCAGTCAACCCAGTTGCCAAGTCAGATGGCAGTGTAAGGTTTGTACAGGACCTTAGGGCAATTAACCAACTCATTGTGCCCATAGCACCCATTGTACCTGACATTAACTCACTCATTTCAGCTATCCCTGCAGATGCTGCATTCTTTTCTGTAATTGATTTAAAGAATGCCTTTTTTAGCATACCTGTGGATGCACAAACACAGCTACTTTTTGCCTTTTCTTTTGAGGGCAAGCAACTCACCTGGTGTCGTTTACCCCAGGGCTATATTGACGCACCCGTTGTGTATAGCATTGTACTCCAGGCCACATTGGGGCCCTGGCAACCTCACCATGGTTCAGTCCTGCTACAGTATGCAGATGATCTACTGCTCTGTAGTCAAACTGAGGAGGCCTGCCGACAGGATGGTATATCACTGTTAAACTGGCTCTGTGAATGTGGACACAAGGTGTCCAAAACAAAAATGCAATGGTGTAAGAAGCATGTGGATTATTTAGGTTTTGTGCTCACTCAGGGGGAAAGGAAAATCAGTCCACAGCGCATTCAGTCTGTATTGGGCCTGGTCACCCCAACTACCCAGAAAGAACTGCTGTCTTTTTTGGGTATGGTAAATTACTGCAGACAGTGGATATCTGATTGTTCCTACTATGATAACATTTTGAGACAAGCCACACTGAAAGACAAACCTAATACTGTACAATGGTCACAAGAAATGTTAACCGCTTATGAAAGCTTAAAATGTATGTTAATGAAAAGTCCGGCACTTGGCCTCCCCAATTATGTACTATCTTTTCACTTGTTTGCAAGGGACAATTGTAAAACCATGGCGGGGGTGCTCACACAGTTTCATGGAGGAAAGTTGCGCCCAGTGGCATTTTTTTCCAAAGTAATGCCTGTCACAGTGCAAGGTATGCCTGCTTGCCTCAGGGCACTTGCAGCCTGTGCAATGGTAACTGAAATGGCCACCACACTCACCCTAGGCCACACAACAGTACTTCACACCACTCATGATGTTCTAACCATTTTAAAAGGGTTACACACACAACACATGTCAGCTCAGCGCCTCAGTGGATATGAGGTTCTCCTTTTGAACAACCCCTCACTCACCATTCAGTATGCCACCAACTCTTCAGGTCCTGCACCCATTCTCAACGCTCTACTGGGGCTCAAAGGTCCTGAGGACCACCCTCCAGAACCCCATGACTGCTCAGCCTCCATTGAGTCAGAAACATCTCCCAGACTGGACATGTCTCCTGTTCCTATCCCTAAGGCAGATGTTGTTTTTGTAGATGGCTCCTGCAACAGACCCAACGATACCACATACCAAGCAGGCTATGCTATCGTCACCCTCCCTGACATTGTTCTGGAAGCACAGCCCATTCCTTACCAGTCGGCACAAGCTGCAGAACTCATTGCTCTCACAAGGGCTTGTCACCTATACCAGAATAAACCAGTCACCATCTACACTGACTCCAAATACGCTTACGGCGTCGTCCATGACCACGGGGTCATTTGGCAACGCCGTGGGTTCCTTGGAGCTGATGGAAAGGGCATATCACACGCCCAACTCATCTCTGACCTTTTGCATGCCATAACTCTACCCTCTGACATTGCAATTCTCCACTGCAGGGCACACACGGGGGGGAAGGACGAAGTCTCTCTAGGAAATGCCCTTGCTGACTCTGCTGCTAAATATGCTGCTCTACAGCCCATTACTCATGCCCCTATGACCATCATGACTCCACCAGCCCTTGACAACCTGTACCTAATCACTCAGTTGCAAGCAGCTGCTTCTAACATTGACCTAGCTGACTGGATTTACCCAGTTTTGCAGAAAAATCCTAAAACAGGATTGATCTGCAAAGAGGGGAAACCCTGTATACCCCAGTCCAGTGCACCCCTGTTTATTGCCCACTACCATGGCATAGGTCACCACAGCAAGGCAACAACCACTTTGCTCCTACGCAATGACTTTTATGTCACTAACATCAAGTCATTAGTAGACCAGTATGTCAGTAGATGCATTACTTGCCTGCGGAACAACCCCAACAACCCTGATAAGGCAAAACATCAGCATCTTGAATACCCCACCACACCCTTTACACATTTGCAAATTGACTTCACCCATATCCCAGGTACTGGTAAGCAGGAGTATGCCCTGGTCATTGTAGACATGTTCTCTCGATGGCCAGAGGTATTCCCCACTAAATCTGAAGATGCAAAGACAGTTGCTAGGATCCTGACTCAGGAAATCATCCCCAGATGGGGGTGCCCATTGCAAATCAATAGTGATAAAGGCTCCGCCTTTACAGCAAAAATTACACAGGCTCTGGTAAAGACCCTACAGGTGGAATGGAAGTTCCACATCCCGTACCATCCGCAGAGTTCAGGGGTCGTAGAACGCATGAATAGGACCCTCAAAGACAAGCTTAGGAAGGCCACAGGGGGTACCTTCCATAAATGGAAGAAGGTCCTTCCTATTATCCTAGCAGAAATCAGAATGACCCCACAAAAGACTCTGGGTTACTCCCCATTTGAAATACTAATGGGCAGGCCTTTTCCTACACCCTGGGCTAAGAAACCACTAGTAATACAGGAAGGAGATCTAGAACTCATCAGAGAAGAGTATGTCAGGTCCCTGATAACAAAACTGAATGAAATTGAACATGAGGTTGTTTGTAAAAACCCTTTGAATCCACAGGAACCTACACACCCCTTTAAAGTCGGAGACAGAGTCGTGGTGAAGGTGCTCCCCAGGAACAAGAGCCCAGGAGACTTCACCTATGGTCCAGAGACAGAGGTCGTAGCAGTTACCCGAACAGCAGTCCTGACAGAGGAAAGTCCTACCTGGATCCATGCATCCCGAGTAAAAAAGGTTCCTAGACCAGACCTAGAGAGGGAAGCAAGTGATTCCAGTGAGGTACGAACCGGGGCAGACAGCCCTGACCTCCCACCTAGCGAAGACAGAAGAACAGAAAACGATGAAGAACCTGCCCCCTATCTCTATCCTGGGGACTATCTCGATAGCCCTACTGGCCCTCATTCACCTCACAATATGTGAAGTCGACATCACACAAACAGATGGGGTCCCCACCTTGTGGTACAATTCCTCCAATACACACGTAGCCACATACATCCTTGATTATTTCATGTTCCCTAAACTTGCTGACAACAAACATTTCATACAGCAGAAAAGAAAATCAGGGATGTCTGAGACAATGTACATTTGTGTCACTGATGAATGGTGGATGGAAATATCCTATCATGGATCCAACTGTGATTACTGGGAATCTGTGGGGTGGAATACAGGAGCAGATTGGAAATATGGCCCATCATTTGCAAAAAATAGATGGAGCAAATATGGAGTACCCCTACTTTTTAGACTATCCATTCATAAGATGGATGAGGGCCCAAATTCATACAGGTTTAGACTAAACATAGTGAACCCTAGCAGAAGCGACAATGAGACTTATGTACTTGGTATATGGTGGCAAGCAGGGTACTATAGTGCAAGGCAAATGTTTTATTTGTGGGACATGTATAAAAACCCAAAATACCAGCCTAAAATTGCTCCCCAAAACAAACCTTTAAAGCCCCATATTGCCACTTCTAAAGATATGGTGGCTATTACTAACCCTACCTTTGAAGACACCCTAGCTATTGAAACTGGTTTCTCTGACATTAATTTTTGGTTGGAGTGGATGAAGTATAGTGCTAACAAACACAATAAAAGCAACTGTTATGTCTGTGGCAAATCTAGGCCCCACCTAGGTACAGTGCCCCTTAATATACCCCTAGAACAGGAAAATTGTTTTTTCAGCCTTTTTAATGACACCAAAACAAATGACAGTCAGTGCGAAATGTGGAAAAGGGAATATCCCATATTGTCAAAAAATCCCAACCCAGGAAGCACCATAACCATATATCCTGGAAACTATACCTGTTATACATCTAACACCACCACAGGAAAAAATTTAAAAACCTTCCCACCAGGGTATTGTGCAAATAAAAGAACAACTGTTTTAGTCAACCAAACTAGATCATTAGGCGACATTTATTACATATGTGGGGATATGAAGCTTAGAATTAAATTAGACACACCATGGTATGGTGAGTGTGCCCTGGCCAAAGTCATAATGCCACTCCTAATGATCACCGATGACCCCACTCCTCCCTCTAATACTCCTGCTAATCGAAAGAAAAGAGCACTCCCAGGAGGTAGCTTTGACCCCCACGTATACATTGATGCTATAGGGGTCCCAAGAGGTGTTCCAAATGAGTTCAAAGCTAGAGATGAGGTGGCTGCGGGTTTTGAGTCATTGTTTCCTATAGTAACTGTAAATAAAAACGTAGCCTGGATTAATTATATATATTATAATCAACAAAGATTTGTTAATGATACCAAAGATGCTCTTAAAGGTATAGCTGAACAGCTAGAAGCCACTTCCCAAATGACATTCCAAAATAGAATGGCCCTTGACATGATCCTAGCAGAAAAAGGCGGTACATGTGTTTACATTAGTAAGGTGGAAGGCTGTTGTACATACATTCCTGACAACACTGGTCCCAATGGTAAGATTACTTTAGCCATAAACAAGTTAGAAACCTTATCCATAGAACTTAAGAAAAATTCAGGTATTGATAACCCATGGAGCCAATATTTTGGGTGGTTTGAAAATTGGAAACAGGCTCTTGTGCAAATAAGCATATTCATACTTGTAACTTTAATTCTTGTAGGCATTATAGTTTATTGTGTAATTCCCTGTGGAAAGAAACTTACCTCCAAAGGCATTGATAAGGCCCTGATGTACTATGATATAACCACCAGTCCTGTCACCTCCTCTGATAGTAAGGGACCCGACGATTATGTCCAATATCTCAAGAACTGGAGGAACAAGAAAGGAGCCTCACTCAAGAATCATGTTATATAACAATCATGATTCTAAGAGGGGATTGAAGGGTTAACTCTTCAATGCTTTGTAAATATTACTTTTTATATGATCAAATTCCTTATAATAGTTACAGTGTAAAAGTGAATATTTCTACTTCCCTAATGAAGGGTTAAAACATGCTATATGAACTGTTATGTGTTTGCATAGATGCGTGCTACCCTGTGCTGGGTACCTTTGTCTCCTCATACAGATACCAGGCTTGTATGAGGCTGGTTTTCAAGGGCAGTCCCATACCAGATCAAACCTGTTATTTCTACTTTTGTGATATATCCTGTGTTACAGACTTTGTTAAATGTTTTGAGAAACTTGTAGAAAACCCATATATGGACATCCGCCTTATCAATTCTGCCTGGTAACTACTAACGAGCCAATGAGAGTGTAACAACATGTCAGTTACACCCATATGCATTGTCTTTTATACTTTTGTTAACCTCATAATAAAGTAGAGTGAATCTTAACTACTGGGTGTCAGACTCAATACATTGTATGTTAAGGATTGCTCTCACTGACGTCAGATAGACCATCACATCGAGGGGAACAAAGAGAGGCAGGGATCCTTTCAGTCACGCATTCTGTTGTGGGATGCAGTCCTTTTAACTAGTTCGATACCGTTATTTTTTCCTTTTCTGTGCAGATAGTGGAGGGTGAAAGGTAAGTGTTCTGCAGCCTTGGTAGGTTCGCAGAAGCGGATGTTGTGTTCTGTTTCTCAAACATCCACCACATGGGCTGAGTCTACCCGCCTGGACCCCACTCCGGTGGGGACTCGTCTACTACTTTTTAGTTAGTCCGGGAATAGACCAGAACCCGTGAGTTAATTGTAGAATCCAGAGGGGGACTGTCTGGAGTTACAGTTGTTTTCCCTCACTGTTTTCCTAATAGATCTTACCGTTTCCCCTCTGGAAGGGGAGATAATACGCAACGCCATATCAGAGGTGCGTCAGGTTCAGGGCCTTATCCTCCTGTCCCGGTTAAAAAAAAAAAAGTTTACAAGCGTCGTTCTACGCATTCAGATTACCTGGAACAATAGCCAGGATGATCTTTGCCATTTCACTGGAGTGATGGTAGTGTGATGGTTTTCTTTAAATAGTAAGATCCATTGTTATTCTGTAATGAGATGTTCGCCTGATTGAGGCGAGGTCAAGTAACGAGTGGTGCAAATCGTTATTTCTCTCTGTTCTTCAACACAGGGAAGGGCTGATGTTCCCAACGACGCAGATGTTGGAGGTGGTATCAGAGTAGATACTGAACGGTTGAGGTTCTGTGCTTTCCTGTGGTAAGAGGTCTGAGGACTCTGAGTCGGATCAGATTTGCAGTACCAATCCATCTGTTGTTCCATTGATGAAGAAGTTGGGTGCGGCCTAAGAGGCCTTTTTCGGTGAGCAGGTCAAATTCCAGAGTGGTTTTCACAGGACCTGTTGGGAATGTGGTCCGGGGCTCACCGGCACATGCACCGGAATATAACTAATGGCCAGGATATCACTCCTGTGAGGTCTCCTCAGTTCTCACTTCCTAGAGCAGGGCTGGCCAAACCAGTCCTCGAGATCTACCAACAGTTCACATTTTCCAGACCACCTAGCTGGTGCACAGGTGTAGTAATTACTAATTAAGATGTGCTGCATTCATTCCTAACTGACAATTCTACAGATCTCCAGGAGGCTTGGAAAACATGAACTGTTGGTAGATCTCGAGGACTGGTTTGGCCAGCCCTGTCCTAGAGGGATGAAGATTCGGGATTCACGATTAGGTCCTGGTGTACATGTGTGCAGATCTCCGAGGCTGGGGAGCAGTCCTTGGATGGGAAATATTTTCAGAGGAAAAGGTCAAGCTGAGAAGCTTGTCTACAATAAGCTTTCTTGAAGTAAGAGCTATATTCAACGAACATATTCTTCATGAGCTGCCGGTGTTAATTCTGTCGGACGACTTGGCAGCAGTGGCGTAAGTAAGCTGCTAGGGCGGAACAAGGAGCGAAGCGACAGTGGCAGAAGCTGAAGTCGTTTTCTGCTGGGTGGTAAGACTGGTAACTGTTTTATTAGCTGTCTTGGTTCCGGACGTAAACGACGGAGAAATAGATTTCCTCTGCGGACGCGCTCTCCATCCGGGAGAAATAGTGTCGTCATAGAGACGTTTTAATGAAGTGACAAGTCTTTGAGGAGGGCCTCAATTGGACATGTTGTCGTCTCGCCTCAACGAGAGACCTCAGGAATATGGTTCCAGGTCAAGGGACACTCAAGCTATAGCAGTGGATGGCCTCGTGACACCTTGGGGGTTTTCAGTCAGTTTATGTGTCCCCTCCGCTTTCACTCTGCTGAAGGTGATGAACGTAAGAAGAACAGAGGTTCCGGCGATACCCATTGTTCCGGTATAGCCAAGGAGGGCTTGGTATCCAGTTCTTCAAGATTTATTCATAGAAAATCCCTGTCCTCTTCCTCTACGGGAGGAAACTGTTACAGCAAGATCCGAGTGTGTATTAGGACTTATCGCAGCTGCGTTTGACGGAGTAGCGGTTGGACGCAATATCCTAGTCCGATCTGGTTTTCCCAGTGAGGTCATTTCCACACTTCTTCAGACTAATAAAGAAGTAACGGCGAAGCCTTAACACCATGTTTGGCGTGAATATGTGTCTTGCTGTAAATCTAAGAAGCTTCCTACGGCAGTCTTTCAGCTGAGTCGTTCTTCTCCGTTCTTTGCAAGCAGGTGTGGATGCAGTTAGACTCCGTTCACAATAATTTTGGACTTGTAAATTTTCTTTAAAAAAAAAAGAATTGCCCACTTTTCCGGAAGTTAAGACTTTTGTGAAAGGAGTACCCCACATCCAACCTCCATTTGTGCCCCATTGGCACAATGGGCTTTTGACGTGGTGTTGCGTTTCTTGTGTCTCACTGATTGGAACCTTTATTAAAGGTTGTGTTAAAAATTTTCTCTTGGAGAGTGGTCATGCTTTTGCTTTTTAGGCGGCCGCAAGGTGGTTGTTGGAAGTAGTGGCTTTGTCTTGGTCTTCCAAGTGGATAGAATTGAGAACTCGGATTGTAGTTCTGCCGAAAGGGTTTTGGGGTTTTTCAAAAACCTGCCTTTTTTCGATGCCGGTGGTAAGTTCAGCATTGGCTGATTCAGTCTTTCTCGATATAGTCAGGGCTGTGAAGATTTATGTCGCCATTTGGGCTCAGTTTGGGGAAACAGAGGCTCTGTTTGTCCGGTATAC
The DNA here is from genome assembly GCF_028390025.1 of Pseudophryne corroboree. Lineage (NCBI taxonomy): Eukaryota > Metazoa > Chordata > Amphibia > Anura > Myobatrachidae > Pseudophryne > Pseudophryne corroboree. The sequence continues at coordinate 224,528 of NW_026967524.1, read as the reverse complement.
TCCCAGCGTGCTTGGGGCACCTGTGTCTCTGCAGTCTGTTTTTGCAGGATCTGTGATACGATTCGGTGTGCTAGTTCTACGGCTGGATTGCCATTACCGAAGTCGGGGGAGACCCATTCTACTAGGAAGATGGGTTATTTTTGGCCAGTTGCCCCAGTTGTCTAGGCGGGTTAGCTTTGCCAAGCAGTTACTTGGTCGGGTTTCAAACACATTTGCTAAGCTCTACAAGTTTGATACCCTGGATGATGGGGACCTCATGTTTGCTCAATCGGTGCTGCAGAGTCGTCCGCACTCTCCCGCCTGTTATGGAGCTTTGTTATTGACCCCATGGTCCTTTTGGAGTCCCCAGCATCCTCTAGGACGTAAGAGAAAATAGGATTTTAATACCTACCGGTAAATCCTTTTCTCCTAGTCCATAGAGGATGCTGAGCGCCCGTCCCAGTGCGTACGGTGTCTGCTGCTATTGTTTTTGGTGGCACTTTGTGGTGTTTCTTCTCTGTCAGGCTGATGTTGTACATGCCATGGCATGTGATTTCTTATTGTTGGTTGGCTAACACACAGGTTGTGTTGCATATTCTCTCAGCATATGGCTGTATGGTTTTCATACCGTGGGCTGGTGTTCTGTAGAAGGCCAGGTCTTGCGGTATGTTCGTGGTGTGAGCTGGTATAACACTGTGTTTAAATTATACATTCTTTCCTCAAAATGTCCGTCTCTCCTGGGCACAGTTTTCTAACTGAGGTCTGGAGGAGGGGCATAGAGGGAGGAGCCAGTTCACACCCAGTTTAAGTCTTTATAGTGTGCCCAAGCTCCTGCGGATCCGTCTATACCCCATGGTCCTTTTGGAGTCCCCAGCATCCTCTATGGACTAGGAGAAAAGGATATACCGGTAGGTATTAAAATCCTATTATTATTATACAGGTGGAGCAGCCTGTGGTGTCCTGTTGTTGCTGTTGTTGTTGTTGTTGTTGTTATTGTTGTTATTATTATTATTATTATTATTATTATTATTATTTAGAGGGAGCAGCCTGTGGTGTCTTGTTGTTATTATTATTATTATTATTATTATACAGGGGGAGCAGCCAGTAGTGTCTTGTTGTTGTTGTGATTATACAGGGGGAGCAGCCTTTGGTGTCCTGTTATTATTATAATACAGGAGTAGCAGCCTGTGGTGTCCTGTTATTATTATAATACAGGAGGAGCAACCTGTGGAATCCAGTTATAATAATAATAATAATAATTATTATTATTATACAGAGGGAGCAGCAGCCTGTGGTGTCCTGTAATTATTATTAATTTACAAGAGGAGCAGCTTGTGGTGTCCTGTTATTATTATACAGGGTGAGCAGCCTGTGGTGTCCTGTTATTATAATACATGGGAGTAGCCTGTGGTGTCCTATTATTATTATTATTATTATTATTATTATTATACTGGGGTGCAGCCTTTTGTGTCGTTGTTGTTGTTATTATTATTATTAATTTTATTATATGAAATTGTGGGGATTGAAGATACAGATATATATGTATATTATACTATATATCTATATAATATATCTATATATTAACATAATATATAATATAGATGTCATTATCTCAGTAGAGGACCCAAAAATGTGTAATTTTTAATTTTGGATAAGGGATACTCAACCTGTATTGCTCAAATTCTAGGATATATTAAAGCAGAGACCATAATATCCCTGGCATGTGTAACTGATTATAATTGGAGCAGTATAAAGCAAATGTATATCACACTCCTGGGACTGTCACAGTGACATCATTTATATCTATAGTAATAATACAGGGACATGACTGGGGAGGTGAGGGTGACCTGGGAATGTCATAGTGACCTCACTAATATCTATAGTAATAATACAGGGACATGATTGGGGAGGTGAGGGGATCTGGGAGCGTCACAGTGACATCACTAATATCTATAGTAATAATACAGGGACATGATTGGGGAGGTGAGGGGATCTGGGAGTGTCACAGTGACATCACTTATATCTATAGTAATAATACAAAGACATGACTGGGGAGGTGAGGGGTCTGGGAATGTAACAGTGACCTCACTAATATGTATAGTAATAATACAGGGACATGATTGGGGAGGTGAGGGGGACCTGGGAGTGCCACAGTGACAAGAGAAAGAAAGTAGACTTCTTTGTGGGCGCACTCTTGTGAAGAAATAATGAGATATTCTCAAAGAATAAAACTTCAACTTTTATTACAAATGATTTATTCAATCTCTTGAGAACAAATAATGGGGCAGATGTATTAACCTGGAGATGGCATAAGGAAGTGATAAACCAGTGAAAAATTAAAGGTGATACACGCACAAGCCAATCACCTCCTAACTGTTAATTTACATATTGGAACTGATTGGTTGGTATGTTTATCACCTTGCATTTATCACTGGTTTATCATTTCCTTATAAAGATGAGCGGGTTCGGTTTTACTCGGTTCTCAAAACGCCATCTTATGCCTTCTCCAGGTTAATACATCTGCCACATTGTTTCTTGCCGCCTCCCCCCTGTCTGTCTCCTGCTGCCTTTCCCCTGCCTGTCTCCTGCTGCCTTTCCCCTGCCTGTCTCCGGCCACCTTTCACCTGCCTGTCTCCAGCCACCTTTCCCCTGCCTGTCTCCAGCCACCTTTCCCCTGCCTGTCTCCTGCAGCCTTTCCCCTGCTTGTCTCCTGCAGCCTTTCCCCTGCCTGTCTCCTGCAGCCTTTCCCCTGCCTGTCTCCTGCAGCCTTCCCCCTGCCTGTCTCCTGCAGCCTTCCCCCTGCCTGTCTCATGCAGGCTTTCCCCTGCCTGTCTCCTGCAGCCTTTCCCCTGCTTGTCTCCTGCAGCCTTTCCCTTGCCTGTCTCCTGCAGCCTTTCCCTTGCCTGTCTCCTGCCACCCCATGCCTGTCTCCTGCCACCTTTCCCCTGCCTGTCTCCTGCCACCCCCTTGCCTGTCTCCTGCCACCTTTGCTACACCATCGGCTGGATCTGTGAAACCTGAGGTCACAGAGACTGTACGCCGCAGCTCCATGAATAAGGCCGTGAAAATTCCCTCAGGAGACCCTGTCCCTTCACAACCAATTCTCACCCTTACACCACTTCATGGCTGCAGCCATACTCGTCTGACAACTCAGGACACATAGAGCACATGCTCCATACAGGTCGTGCACATGAGCGGTGTACCGAACATCAGCTCATCGTGACTCCATCCACAATAGCGCTACAATCTAGATCAGGCCAACTATGCAGTACGGCCTTATGGGGCTGGGTCACAGGAACCTCGGAGACACTGACCAGGACTCTATGGCTGTGGGGAAATAGGAGACTTAATGACCACTCTAATCCACATTTACTATGTTACATGTGCAATATGTTTTATGTATTATATTTATTCCAAGGAACTCCAGCTGTGGGGAACGGAGTCTTTATTACACATCACACGTTCTGTATTCTCTCTGATTCACAAAGGATGGACAAGGACAGGAGTCACAGGACTGAGAGGATAATAAATATCACCATGGAGATCATCTACCTGCTGACTGGGGAGGTGAGTGGATCTGGGAGCGTCACAGTGACCTTATATCTATAGTAAGAATACAGGAACATGACTGGGGAGGTGAGGGGATCTTGGAGCGTCACAGTGATTTATATCTATAGTAATCATACAGGGACATGACTGGGGAGGTGAGGGGATCTAGGAGTGTCACGGTGACATCACTTATATCTATAGTAACAATACAGGAACATGACTGGTGAGGTGAGGGGGACCTGGGAGCATCACAATGATCTTATATCTAGAGTAATAATACAGGTACATGACTGGGGAGGTGAGGGGATCTGGGAGCATCACTGTGACCTAATATCTATAGTAATAATAAAGGGACATGACTGGGGATGTGAGTGGATCTGGGAGTGTCACAGTGACCTCACTAATATCTACAGTAATAATACAGGGACATGACTGGGGAGATGAGGGGATCTGGGAGCGTCACAGTGACCTTATATCTATAGTAATCATACAGGTACATGACTGGGGAGGTGAGTTTATCTGGGAGTGTCACAGTGACCTCACTAATATCTACAGTAATAATACAGGGAGATGACTGGGGAGGTGAGGGGATCTGGGAGTGTCACATGGACCTTTATATCTATAGTAACAATACAGGGACATAACTGGGGAGATGAGAGGATCTGGGAGCATCACAGTGACCTTATATCTATACTAATAAAACGGACATGACTGGGGAGGTGAGGGGATCTGGGAGCGTAACAGTGACCTTATATCTATAGTAATAATACAGGGACATGACTGGGGAGGTGAGAAGATTCGGGATTGTCACAGTGACATCACTTATATCTATAGTAATAATACAGGGACATGACTGGGGAGGTGAGTGGATCTGGGAGCGTAACAATTACCTTATATATATATATATATATATATATATATACTAATAATACAGGGACATGACTGTGGAGGTGAAAAGATCTGGCAGTGTCACAGTGACATCACTTATATCTATAGTAATAATACAGGGACATGACTGGGGAGGTGATAGGATCTGGGAGCATCTCTGTGACCTTATATCTATAGTAATAATACAGGGACATGACTGGGGAGGTGAGGGAATCTGGGAGTGTCACTGTAGACCTCACTTTTATCTATAGTAATAAAACAGGGATATGACTAGAGAGGTGAGGTGTACTGGAAGCATCACTTTTATCTAAATTAATAAGACAAGGACATGACTGGGGAGGTGGGGCAGATCTGGGAGCGTCACAGTGATGTCACATATCTATGGTAATAATACAGGGACATGACTAATGAGGTGTGTGGCTCTTGAAGCTATACAGTGAAATTACTTTTATCTATAGTAATAATACAGGGACATGACTGGGGAGGTGAGGGGATCTGGGAGTGTCACGGTGACATTACTAATATCTATAGTTATAATACAGGGATATGACTGGGGAGGTTAGGGAATCGGATCGTAACAGTGAGGTCACATATCTATACTAATAATACAGCGATGTCAGTGGGGAGGTGAGGGGGTCTTAGAGCATCGCAGTGACATCACTTATATCTATAGTAATAATATAGGGACATGACTGGGGAGGTGAGGGGATTTTGAAGTGTTACTGATAAGTAACTTATATCTAGTAATAATACAGGGACTTGACTGCGGAGGTGGGGGGATCTGGGAGCATCACAGTGAAATCACTTGTATCTATATTAATAATATAGGGACATGATTGGGGAGGTGACGGGATCTGGGCGCGTCACAGTGACATCACTTATATCTATAGTAATAATACAGGGACATGACTGGGGAGGAAAGGGGATCTGGGAGCGGCGCAGTGATGTCACATATCTATAGTAATAACACAGGGACATGACAGGGGAGGTGAGGTGATCTGGGAGTGTCTCAGTGACATCACATATCTATAGTTTTACATGGACATAACTAGGGAGGTATAGGGATCTGGGAGCGGCACAGTGAAGTCACATATATCTATAGTAATAATAGAGGGACATGACTGGGGAGTTGAAGGGATCTGGGAGCATCACTTTGATATCACATATATCTATAGGAATAATACAGGGACATGACTGGGGAGGTGAGGGGATTTGGGAGTGTCACAGTGATGTCACTTTTGTCTATAGTAATAATACAGGGACATGACTGGGGAGGTGAGGGGATTTGGGAGTGTCACAGTGATGTCACTTTTGTCTATAGTAATAATACAGGGACATGAATGGGGAGGTGAAGGAATCTTGGGGCTTCATAGTGACGTCACTCATCTCTATAGTAATAATACGGGGACATGACTGTGAAGGTGATAGGATCTGGGAGCGTCACAGTGAAATCACTTATATCTATATCAATAATACAGGGACGTGACTGGGGAATTGAAGGGGGCTGGTAGAGTCACAGTGATGTCACTTATAGCTATAGTAATAATACAGGGACATGAGGAGATCTAGGAGCGTCACTGTGATGTCCCTTATATCTATAGTAATAATACATGGACATGACTGGGGAGTTTGGGGGATCTTGGAGCGTCACAGAAAAATCACTTATATCTATAGTAATAATACAGGGACATGACTGAGGAGGTGAGGGGATCTGGGAGTGTCACAGTGACATCACATATCTATAGTAATAATACAGGGACATGACTGGGGAGGTGAGGGGATCTGGGAGTGTATATATTGATATTTGATGTCTCCACCATTACACAGGATTACACAATAGTGAAGAAGACATCCAATGAGTATGAGACACCCAGCAGCCATCCCCCTGTATCAGGAGGACTGAGTAGAACCCAGAGCCCCATCACGGTGCCTCCACCTCACTCACTGACACATGAGAGACACAATGATCAGAAGATCCTGGAACTCACCAAGAAGATCATTCAGTTGCTGACTGGAGAGGTGACAGCTGGGAATGGGGCATTATACAGTAACACCGGGGGACGTGTCTGGGTGATGTCTGGAGAGGTGACCGCTTGGGAATCGGGCAATATACAGTAACACCAGGGGTTGTGTCTGGGTGATGACTGGAGAGGTGACTGCTGGGAATGGGACATTATACAGTAACACCAGGGGATGTGTCTGGGTGATGACTGGAGAGGTGACTGCTGGGAATGGGGCATTATACAGTAACACCGGGGGACGTGTCTGGGTGATGACTGGAGAGGTGACCGATTGGGAATGGGGCAATATACAGTAACCCCGGGGGACGTGTCTGGGTGATGACTGGAGAGGTGACCGCTTGGGAATGGGGCAATATACAGTAACACCGGGGGTTGTGTCTGGGTGATGACTGGAGAGATGACTGCTGGGAATGGGGCATTATACAGTAACACTGGGGGACTTGTCTGGGTGATGACTGGAGAGGTGACTGCTGGTAATGGGGCATTATACAGTAACACCAGGGGAACGTGTCTGGGTGATGACTGGAGAGGTGACTGCTGGGAATGGGGCATTATACAGTAACACCAGGGGATGTGTCTGGGTGATGACTGGAGAGGTGACCGCTTGGGAATGGGGCAATATACAGTAACCCCGGTGGACGTGTCTGGGTGATGACTGGAGAGGTGACCGCTTGGGAATGGGGCAATATACAGTAACACCAGGGGATGTGTCTGCAGCTGTGTGTGTCATTATATTTGTATTGTTTAATCTATTACTGAAATCAACAATTATTACAGTCTTCTTTTATTGGTGGTTTATATAGGGTGAAGCCCAATTAAATAATATTAAAGTCAAAGATACAGAGGGAGAAGAAGATACGTATGTGACTGATATGAACGCAGAAGATATAGAGGGAGAAGAAGAGACGTATGTGACTGATATAAAGGCAGAAGATATAGAGGGAGAAGAAGAGACGTATGTGACTGATATGAAGGCAGAAGATCTAGAGGGAGAAGAAGAGACGTATGTGACTGATATGAAGGCAGAAGATCTAGAGGGAGAAGAAGAGACGTATGTGACTGATATAAAGGCAGAAGATCTAGAGGGAGAAGAAGAGACGTATGTCACTGGTATGGAGGCAGAAGATATAGAGGGAGAAGAAGAGACGTATGTGACTGATATAAAGGCAGAAGATCTAGAGGGAGAAGAAGAGACGTATGTGACTGATATGAAGGCAGAAGATCTAGAGGGAGAAGAAGAGACGTATGTGACTGATATAAAGGCAGAAGATCTAGAGGGAGAAGAAGAGACGTATGTCACTGGTATGGAGGCAGAAGATATAGAGGGAGAAGAAGAGACGTATGTGACTGATATAAAGGCAGAAGATATAAAGGGCGAAGAAGAGACGTATGTGACTGATATAAAGGCAGAAGATATAGAGGGAGAAGAAGAGACGTATGTGAGGGGTGATCAGCAGTGTAAGGAGGAGGAAATCTCTACAGATATCAGCACAGGTGAGTAATAAACACTTATTACAGAAAAGAGTCACATATTCTCCTTGCTCAGTCACTACAGCAATCTCTTATCCTACACCTTCCTCTATCAGTACACATTAGGGAACTGTATTTGCCCAGTAAGGGAGTCAGGAGCCATCAGCCCCTATTATACTCCTGCTCTCCCCCTCACATCATGTCACTGTGTTACCAGCCCAGAGATCTAACCAGTCTCCTCCCCACACTCTCTGGTGTATTTCATACATCAAGAGCCATCAGCCCCTATTATACTCCTGCTCTCCCCTCACATCATGTCACTGTATGTTACCAGACCAGATATCTGAGCAGTCTCCTCCCCACACTCTCTGGTGTATCTCATACATCAGGAGACATCAGCTCCTATTATACTCCTGCTCTCCCCCTCACATCATGTCACTGTGTTACCAGCCCAGAGATCTAACCAGTCTCCTCCCCACACTCTCTGGTGTATTTCATACATCAAGAGCCATCAGCCCCTATTATACTCCTGCTCTCCCCTCACATCATGTCACTGTGTGTTACCAGCCCAGAGATCTGACCAGTCTCCTCCCCACACTCTCTGGTGTATCTCATACATCAGGAGCCATCAGCCCCTATTATACTCCTCCTCTCCCCTCACATCATGTCACTGAGTGTTACCAGCCCAGAGATATGACCAGTCTCCTCCCCACACTCTCTGGTGTATCTCATACATCAGGAGCCATCAGCCCCTATTATAGTCCCGCTCTCCTGCTCACATCATGTCACTGTGTGTTACCAGCCTAGAGATCTGACCAGTCTCCTCCCTACACTCTCTGGTGTATCTCATACATCAAGAGACATCAGACCCTATTATACTCCTGCTCCCCCCTGACATCATGTCACTGTGTGTTACCAGCCCAGAGATCTGACCAGTCTCCTCCCCACACTCTCTGGTGTATCTCATACATCAGGAGCCATTAGCCCCTATTATACTCCTGCTCTCCCACTCACATCATGTCACTGTGTTACCAGCCCAGATATCTTACCAGCACCTCCCCACAATCTCTGGTGTATCGCATACATAGCACAGGATATAAAGATAAAAATAAAAAGTCTCGGTGGAGTGGGCAAAAGCCAGATTGTAGTGGATCAAGGATGGAGTTGTCAGAGAGGTAGCTTGTGAGATGGCTGTAGACCAGTCATTCAATTAGTTTGGAGGCGATTGGGAGAAGAGAGATGGGTCGGTAGCTAGTGAGTGATGAAGGGTTGAGGTTGTTTTTTTCGAGACTAGAGGACACCAGAGCATATTTGAATGGTGAGGGAAAGATGTCGGTAGAGAGCGATAGGTTATAGAGGTGAGCAAGGTGGGAACAGGCAGTGGGGAGAGGGAGCGGAGAAGACGGAAGGGGAGGGGTTCCAAGGGGCAGGTTGAGGGGGGATAAGATGAGGGAGTGGACTTCCTTGTCTGAGGTGGGACGGAAGCAGGACAGGGTGGGATAGATGGAGGGGTGGGATGATGGGGGCAGCAGAGGGTTGACGGGAGTAGATGTCATTTTGGATAGCCACAATTTTGGAGATGAAGATGGAGGCAAAGTCAGTGACAGTGAGGCAGGAGGAGGGGGTCGGAGGAAAATTTTTAAAGTTTTAAAGAGTCGGCGTGAACTGGAGGACTGAGAAGCGATGAGTGTTTGGCGAGAGAAAGAGCAGAGCTGTAGGAGGAGAGAATAAACTTGAAATGGAGGAAGTCCGCCAGAGAGTGAGATCTCCAGGAGCGTTCTGCGGAGTGTGAACATTTTTGTAGGAATCATGTTAGTTTGGTGTGCCAGGGTTGGGACAGAAGGTGGCTACCTGGTTGGGACAGGTCATGGTGGAAAGAGGAGAGAGGAAAGTCTCGAGGGAGGACAGGGTAGCGGGGTTGAAAGACCCGAGATTGCGTCTGGTGATGTTGGGTCTGGGCGTGGAGAGGAGATGGGAAGATGAGAGGGTGAAAGTAGATAGTGGTCAGAGAGAATGAAGGAAGAGTTAGGGAAATCAGAGATCAGATCGGTGGGTGAAGACATGGTCGAGGGAGTTGCCGAGATTGTGAGTAGGGGTGGAGGACCATTGAGAAAATCCAAAGGTGGTGGAAAGTGCAAGAAGATTAGTGGAAGCTGCATTAGTGATGTTGATAGGGATGTTAAAGTCAACAAGGATGATAGAGGGGAGATCGGAGGAGAGAAAGTGGGGAAGCCAGGCAGCAAAGTTGTCAAGGAAAGGTGAACAGCAGCCAGGGGGGCGGTAGATCACTGCCACATGGAGGTGAATGGGGTAGTAGAGGCAGATAGTGTGGACTTCAAAGGTGGAGAAGGTGAGGGAGGGCTCAGGTGGGATGACAAAAAAGGTGCAGTTTGTGGAGAGAAGGATGCCCACGCCTCCACCCTACCGGCCATCAGGTCTGACCGTGTGGGTGAAGGAGAGGCCCCCGTAGGAGAGGGCAGCAGGGGAGGTGGTGTCAGAGGAGGAGAGCCAGGATTCAATGATGGCGAGAAGGTTAAAAGAGTGGGAGATGAAGAGGTCGTGGATAGTTGGCAGCTTGTTGCAGATTGATCTAGCATTACAGAGTGCACAGGAGAAGGGAAGGGAGGGGACAAGGGAGATGAAGATCAGGTTGGCAGGGTTCTGAATGTGTGTGGGTGGTCTGGAAATTGGGGGGGGGGGATTACCTAGCAGTGAGGATTGGTATGGGACACGATCGAAGCGCCATAATTCCAGTACAGTAGTGTTGTTCAGAGGAATAATATAGAATGAAGTGGGTGTAATATAGAATGGACAATGAGAAGGGGGATGTAGTAAAAGCAGAGACAGTGAAAAACTTTTTTTTTTTTGTAAATAATGGACGGAACGGAAAGGCTGAGATTGTTACACAGTGGTTGTAGAGAGTATAAATGAGGAGTAGAAAGCAATGTGTGAGAGCAGTATGGCTGGTATGTAATCAGACAGGGAGGTCAGTGTCCGGGCTGCAGGTGTTGGTGGTACTGGATTAGGTTACTCTGTAGGATGTTGATTGCAGTTGGGGAAGATAGTCTGCTGTCCTTCTGTTCCTCTCCTGTTTATCTCCGAGTATCTTCAAAGGTCATATATTCATACTTAACACTAACATACTATGCAGCTAGGATGCTTTGCAGCCAAATATGTACTGATTAAATATAAATGCATACATTGATACAGGCTTGGTTGCCAACAGCACCCACAATCTCTGAAACCCCACCCACCCTGGATGGAGATAGTGTCTGCTGAGGAAGTCCACTCCTGTTGATGTAGGACACCGCTGTGACGTTGTCCGACTGAACTTGAATGGCTCGATCTTGCAGAAGATGTGCCGCCTGTAGAAGGCCGTTGTATATGGCCCTTAGTTCCAGAATGTTTATTGGAAGGACAGATTCCTGGCTTGACCAGTTTCCTTGGAAGTTTTGCCCCTTGGTGACTGCTTCCCAACCTTTGAGGCTTGCATCCGTGGTTAGAAGAATCCAATTCTGAATCCTGAACCTGTGTCCCTCAAGCAGGTGAGAAGTTTGCAGCCACCAGATGAGTGAAATTCTGGCTTTCGGTGACAGGCGTATCTGCTGGTGCATGTGAAGATGCGATCCTGACCACTTGTCCAGGAGATCCAGCTGGAAGAACCGTGCATGGAATCTTCCGTATTGTAGAGCCTCGTAGGAGGCTACCATCTTCCCCAGAAGGCGAATGCACTGATGAACCGATACCCGGGGAAGTTTCAAGACATCCCTGACAATTGATTGCATCACCAACGCTTTCTCCACTGGTAGAAACACCCTCTGCACTTCAGTGTCGAGTATCATCCCCAGGAAGGCCAGTCTCCTTGTCTGTTCCAAATGTGACTTTGGAAGGTTCAGGATCCACCCATGATCCCAGAGTAATTGAGTTGAGAGCGCAATACTCTGCAACAGCTTCTCCTTGGAAGATGCCTCTATCAGCAGATCATCCAGATATGGAATTATGTTCACTCCCTGTTTGCGTAGGAGGAGCATTATCTCCGCCATGACCTTGGTGAACACCCTCGGTGCTGTGGAGAAGCCAAATGGCAACGTCTGGAACTGATAGTGACAGTCTTGTAGTGCAAACCGTAGATAGGCCTGGTGAGGTGGCCAGATCGGAATGTGACGGTACGCATCCTTGATATCCAGGGATACTAGGAAATCCCCCTCCTCCAGACCTGAGATCACTGCTCTCAGAGGGGTAAATTTACTAAGGTGGGAGATTTTTAGAACTGGTGATGTTGCCTATAGCAACCAATCAGATTATATCTATTATCTGCTAGAAGCAGCTAAATAAATGGTAAGTAGAATCTGATTGGTTGCCATGGGCAACATCACCAGTTCTAAAAATCTCCCACCTTAGTAAATTTACCCCAGAGACTCCATCTTGAATTGGAAAACCCTCAAGTAGGGGTTCAACGAATTCAAGTTCAATATAGGCCTTACCAAACTGTCCGGTTTTCGTACCACAAACAGGTTTGAGTAATAACCCTTGGTTTTTGGGTAAGGTGGAACTGGAACAATGACATATGTTCGTTCCAATTTTTGAATAGCTTCCTGTAGGATAGCACTTTCTGTCAGCGAAGCTGGTAAGCCTGATTTGAAGAATCTGTGAGGTGGGAGTTCCTGAAACTCCAGTCTGTACCCCTGGGTATCAGTATCCGTCATCCAGGGATTAGGCATGATGACGCCCAGACGTGACTGAAATCTTTTAGTCTCGCTCCCACCTGCCTGATCTCCAGGCTGAGAGGTCCACCATCATGCTGAATATTTAGAGGAAGCAGAACCTAGTTTCTGTTCCTGGGAACCTGTTGGTGCACGTTTTTTGGATCTTCCCCGACCTTCTCTAAAGAAGGTGGGAGGGGGTTTGGATTTTTTTTTATTTTGCGGTCCAAAAGGACTGCAGTGTAGATTAAGGATAAGATTCCTAGCTGGGGCTGCTGCAGAGGGAAAAAATGTCGACTTACTCGCAGTCGCCGTGGAAATCCACACATCCAATGCGTCCCCAAATAGTGGCTGACCTGTGAATGGCAGGTTCTCCACACTTTTCTTGGATTCTGAATCCGCAATCCATTGGCGTATCCAGAGTCCTCTGCGTGCTGAGACAGCCATGGAAGTAGCTGGCCAATGTCCTTCATGGCCTCCACCATGAAACCTGCAGAATCCTGTATGTGACGTAAAAACAAGTCAATGTCACTCCTATCCATAGTATATAAGTCCTCTAGTAAGGTGCCTGACCACTTTACTATGGCTTTAGAGATCCACGCACAACCAATAGTGGGCCTTAAAGCCATGCCTGTAGCAGTGTATAGTGATTTGAGCGTAGTCTCAATCTTGCAGTCAGCCGGCTCCTTTATGGCGGTTGAACCAGGAACAGGTAAAACCATCTTTTTAGACAGCCTAGATACAGAAGCGTATCAGAGTCGGTATCAGTGTCAGCTTGCATTATCTGGGCAAGTGTACGTTTTTGGGGTATGTAGGTGGGGTTTTAGATGAAGTAGTGGGAGCTGAATACTTCAAACCCACTACAGATTGTCTCAAAACCTGCGTCTCTTTCTCAGTATGTGACATCCTTGTTGAAATCTGGGATATCATTCCCCTTAAAGAATCCACCCATGGGGGTTCGGATTCAGAAGGCTGACAGCACATTGCAGTCCTGAGTACATGGAATAGACTCCTCAGGAGAAGATAAACACTCTGCAGCACAGGACTCAGAGTCCTTAGACATGGTAATGTGGATATACACACACACACACACACACAGGAAAATGTCAGACACAGTTTCCCCCAGAGTACCTTCAGAGAGTCACAGAGTATAAGGAGCAGCCACACTGCGCCCCTGTAGGCAGTTATTATGATAAAAGCCCGGCGCTGACTAACTAACCTTAATAGGGAGGGCAGCGCTCCCTGTCAATGTCCTAGTTCCTAAGATCTGCAGGGAGAAAATGGCGCTGGTGAGTGCTGAATCCGCTCTGAGAGGAAGCCCCACCCATTGTAATGGCGAGTGGCTTCCCGCACTAATTGTTTATAGCGGCCTGAGGATTTTAGTGATAACAGGGTATTAGCCCCTGTTATCTGCGTGACCAGTGTAGGGTTTATCCGCGCTGGCTCAGGACGCCCCTCAAAGCGCCTACACTGTGTGTTGCTGAGCCTTCCTGGAGCGCAGCCTGTGAGAGCTGCGCTCCCACCCTTGTGCCGCCATACCCGCTGGTGACCCGCTAACCAGGCCGCCGGCGCTATACTATCCACTTTTCTTTCTTCTGCCTTTGCTAGGTAGTGGCGGACGTGCTGCGGAAGTGAACAGTCACCTCATGGGCTTGCGATCAGCACCCTCTGGAGCTCAGTGCCCTGTCAGTGGAGTAGAGAACCATTAACTCTTCAAGACGTTGGTTCCTTCCCCCTCCCTAAGTCCCACGAATCAGGGAGACTGTTGCCAGCAGCCTTCCTGTAACCTACCTATCTCTAGAAAATAAAAAACTAAGAAAACTCCTAGGAGCTCCCCTAGCTGTGACCGGCTCCTCCGGGCACATTTTCTAAACTGAGTCTGGTAGGAGGGGCATAGAGGGAGGAGCCAGCCCACACTATTAAACTCTTAAAGTGCTAGTGGCTCCCAAAGGACCAGTCTATACCCCATGGTACTAAACGGACCCCAGCATCCTCTAGGACGTTAGAGAATGTAGATTATAACCTAGCAGATGATAATAATAATTACAGGGTATCAAATGGTGTATTGCATGTAAAGTACCTTGTTCCACACGTACTCTGCTGTAGCAATATACCTTATATAAGGGTGAGTAACACATGTACAGGCTTACCAGCGTATGAGCACACACATAAAGGAATGCTACCTTACCAATGCTTCCAGGAGTAACGTTAGGAGACATTTCTCTGATCCATCAGCTCATATGACTGATGTTATTGTTCATCTAGAATCTCCAATTCATACGATATGTTCCCCATCCATTGTTTTACATCGGTGCTGACATAGGACTTGGCGAGTGACTACATCTCCATTTATACTTCATGGTTAGTTACCAGTACAAGAGAGAGATATATCTAAGTCTTATAATAATATTACATTTGTTATTGTGAGTGTTCTCAGGAGGGTGGACACAATGATCATCTGAGACACAATAGTATAAAGCCTTCATTAAAAGTTATGTTTTATTATACACACACATTTACAATTAAGTGTCCCAGAGAGTCATCTCCTCCTATTGTTTACAAGATTAATATTGTTACAGAAAATGTCACGTTTCCGTAATGTATTTTATTTCCAGCAGATGGACACACAAGCAGGAATATCTCAGAAGGACATCTAATGTTATCCCTGGATTGTGACATAAGAGATAATGACAGTAGACAGGATTCTCCAGGAGATAACCCCATTACCCCAATTATACATCCAGCTCTATCAGCTGAGCCCTGTGATCCTGGGAAATGTTCTCCTGATCACTCTGATATTGGTGCATCTGTTCCAGCTCTGACAGTAGATACAGTGTTTCCGTGTTCTATAGATGCCAAATGTTTTACAGGTGAAAGGCCACTGATATGTTCTGAGTGTGGGAAATGTTTTACATATAAATCAGATCTTGTTATACATCAGAGAAGTCACACAGGTGAGAAGCCATTTCTATGCTCTGAGTGTAGGAAATGTTTTGCAAACAAATCAGATCTTGTTATACATCACAGAAGTCACACAGGTGAGAAGCCATTTCCATGTTCTGAGTGTGGGAAATGTTTTACACGGAAATCATATCTTATTATACATCACAGAAGTCACACAGGTGAGAAGCCATTTCTATGCTTTGAGTGTAGGAAATGTTTTGCAAACAAATCAGATCTTGTTAAACATCAGAGAAGTCACACAGGTGAGAAGCCATTTCCATGTTCTGAGTGTGGGAAATGTTTTACACGGAAATCACATCTTGTTACACATCAGCGAACTCACACAGGTGATATATGCTCTGAGTGTGGGAAATGTTTTGCCAACAAACCAGATCTTGTTAAACATCAGAGAAGTCACACAGGTGAGAAACTATTTCCATGTTCTGAGTGTGGGAAATGTTTTACACGGAAATCATATCTTGTTATACATCACAGAAGTCACACAGGTGAGAAGCCATTTCTATGCTCTGAGTGTAGGAAATGTTTTGCAAACAAATCAGATCTTGTTAAACATCACAGAATTCACACAGGTGAGAAGCCATTTCCATGTTCTGAGTGTGGGAAAGGTTTTGCCCATAAATCACATCTTGTTAGACATCAGCAAAGTCACACAGGTGAGAGGCCATTTCTATACTCTGAGAACTAAATCAGCTATTGTTGCACACATTAGACATCACTCAGGTGAGGAACCATTTTAATCTTCTGGAGTATACTTATCATTGCCATACGTTGTTCTTCAATGTTCTTATCTTCTCTTCTATGCTTTTTGCAATATACATGCTACCACAGGGTGAAATAATCAGATGTCATGCCCTCATCTACTACTGCTATGCAAATGACCTGTTTTTTGCTCCGGGTATTGAGAACCCAGTACCGATCCTAAATGGTTGTCTAGCTGAGCTCCAGGTATGGGTGATGCCAGTTGGCTTTGACTCAGTCCTGGTGAAACAGGTCTATGTGGTAAAAGCTCACCAACAAAGGGCAGGGTTACAGCTCAGCTTTGCAAACCAAACTTAACGCTTGGGGGTTCAGAGTTACAATATGCTGATCATGTGCGGAATCTTGGTGTCATGGATGGTGGAGTGACACTTACACATCAGGTACAGCCACAATCAGATCCTCATCTGAGGAACATAGCCAGACTCCAGCACTTATTTCCCTCAGAAGATCTACCTACAGTCATACATGCACTTGTATCGTCACACATAGACTACTGCAATGTCCTCTACCTGGGTCTTCCAGCAAAAGAATTGCACCGCTTGTAGCTTGTACAGAATGCAGCAGCCAGGCTGTTACCTAACCTGCCCGTTCCTGCCACATAACACCCATTCTCTGCTCCCTCCACCGGCTGCCTGCCTTGGGCAATATTGTCCACAAGCAGTGCTAAGGTGTCAGAGGGGGAGACAGGGCAGTGGCAGTAGTGGGGGGAATTGGGGCGGTGGCAGTAGTGGGGGGAGACAGGGAGGGTGGCAGCTGTGGGGGAGGACAAGGAGGGTGGCAGTAGGGGGAGGCAGGGTGGGTGGCAGTAGTGGGGGGAGACAGGGCAGGCGACAGTAGTGGGGGAGACGACAGTGGCAGTAGTTGGGGGAGACAGGGTGGTGTCAGTACTGGGAGGAGACAGGGCGAGTGGCAGTAGTGGGAGGAGACAGGGCAGGTGGCAGTAGTGGGGGGAGACAGGGCAGATGGTCACAGTGCAGTACCAGGGGCTGCTGGAGGCAGTAAAGAGGTGTATGGGTTCCGCACAGAACCAGTTGATAATTAGACTTAATGATGATTATGCTTCCTTATTTCTAAATAATCCCTTGTATGTGTTACTGTTATTTGCTGTGATAGTCTTTATGTGTGTTCTGTGTAATAATCCTGAAAGTAGTGCTGCTACCGATCTCATATCATTTGTAGTAACTTGGAAAAGATGAGATATGAGGTGCACTCTGGAAGCTTATAGGGGGTTAATCAGAGATGAACGCAGATGTGACATCATGCAGCCCTTGGAAAATGGTCCCGGCCCACCCGCGTTCACCCCTCAGGGATGCGGCCGCAATGTGTGTGTCTGCGCGGCCGCTGCGCATGTGCATATTGCCACCACCAGCAAACTGCTGCGGGCCGCTGTTGCGGCTCGGTCTGAATGACCTCCATAGTGTTTTGGCTCTCCTGCTATGTATCTGTTTTACTTGCCTGCAATACTATAATGTAACTTGAATTGTTTCTGTGATTTAAAGGATATTTTATCCATGTTGTGCAGAGTAAAGTATTTTTTAAGTTTAAAATATAGAGAAAAATCTGATCTGTGTATTAAAGATATGAAATAAAGTCGTTTAAAACCAAAAGATTTCCGTTGAGTCTTTTTATGTGTCTGTGTATTATCTTATTGCCAGATAATTGTCGCTATGGTGACAGAAACAATTTCCTGTTAATGTGTCACTTGTATTGTTACTTTTGTGTCCAGTGGGTGGGCTCGGAAATGTTATCCTTTTCCTCGCAGCCCCAGTTGCTGGAGAAAATGAAGGAGGAGCTGTTGACGAGTCACGTTCTGCTTGAGTTAACAATTTTCTCACCAGCAGGTCTTTCCACCTCTGCAGACTTGTGTCTGGAAAGAGAGCTACAACGTAGGCTTTAAACCTAGGATCGAGCAAGGTGGCCAAAATGTAGTGCTCTGATTTCAACAGATTGACCACCCTTGAATCCTGGCAAAGCGAATGAAGGGCTCCATCCACAAGTATTTCCAGGGAAGACGATAAGTCCGAGGGACTATGCACAGGCCCAAATGATAATTGTTTTATGATCCTTCTATGTATGAACCAACCGATAGAGGGAATAATCCGAAAGTGTTAATACCAAAGATTAGCTAATCTGGTTGGAGGTGCGCCATTAAGCAAATTGCAATGACTGGTTAGGGGGTTTAGAAAAAACGCTAGTGGGCTTATATCTAAAGAAGCCTTAATGTGTAGCGCACTCTTTTTTCTTTATGTTTCATGAATAAATTAAAACATAACTTTAATTATGTTTATTTAAGATAGATTTCTCTTATGTCCTAGACGATGCTGGGGACTCCGTAAGGACCATGGGGATAGACGGGCTCCGCAGGAGACATGGGCACTAAGAAAGAACTTTAGGTATGGGTGTGCACTGGCTCCTCCCTCTATGCCCCTCCTCCAGACCTCAGTTTATTAC
The DNA here is from genome assembly GCF_028390025.1 of Pseudophryne corroboree. Lineage (NCBI taxonomy): Eukaryota > Metazoa > Chordata > Amphibia > Anura > Myobatrachidae > Pseudophryne > Pseudophryne corroboree. The sequence goes on along the minus strand of NW_026967524.1, from coordinate 205,744 downwards.
TGTGCCCAGAGGAGACTGGGTGCATTACAGGGAGCTCTCCTGAGTTTTCCCGAAAAAGAAAGTATTTGTTAGATTTTTTATTTTCTGGGAGCCTGCTGGCAACAGACTCCCTGAAGCGAGGGACTGAGGGGGAGAGAAACAGACCTACTTTAACGTCAGGCTCTGTTTCTTAGGCTACTGGACACCATTAGCTCCAGAGGGAACAGAACGCAGGTCTCACCCCGCAGTTCGTCCCAGAGCCGCGCCGCCGTCCTCCTTACAGAGCCAGAAGATAGAAGCCGGGTGAGTATGGGAAGAAAGAAGACTTCAAAGGCGGCAGAAGACTTCAGATCTTCACTGAGGTAACGCACAGCGGTACAGCTGTACGCCATTGCTCCCACACAGCACACACAAACGGCAGTCACTGTAAGGGTGCAGGGGGGACGCCCTGGGCAGCAATAAGGAACTCTAATGGTGGCAATAACTTATATACAGGCTCGGCACTGTATATAAGAGAGATCCCCCCGCCATATTTTGAAATTTTAAGCGGGACCGAAGCCCGCCGCTGAGGGGGCGGAGCTTGTTCCTCAGCACTCACCAGCGCCATTTTCTCCACAGCACAGCACTAAGAGGAAGCTCCCTGGACTCTCCCCTGCTTATCCATGGTGAAAGAGGGTTTGAAAGAAGGGGGCACATAATTTGGCGCAAATAAGATATACAAGCGCTATCTGGGTAAACATATAGTGTGTTTTTTCCTGGGTCATTGGCGCTGGGTGTGTGCTGGCATACTCTCTCTGTCTCTCCAAAGGGCCTTGTGGGGGAACTGTCTTCAGATAAGAGGATTCCCTGAGTGTGTGGTGTGTCGGTACGTGTGTCGACATGTCTGAGGTAGAAGGCTCTCCTAGGGAGGAGGTGGAGCAAATGAGTGTGGTGTCTCCGTCGACATCGCCAACACCTGACTGGATGGATATGTGGAATGTTTTAAGTGCAAATGTTAATTTATTGCACAAAAGGTTAGACAAAGCTGAAGCCAGGGAACATGCAGGGAGTCAACCCCTGCCTGCCCCTATGTCGCAGGGACCTTCGGGGTCTCAGAAGCGCCCACTATCCCAAATAGTAGACACTAATACCGACACGGATTCTGACTCCAGTGTTGACTACGATGATGCAAAGTTACAGCCAAAATTAGCTAAAAGTATTCAATATATGATTACTGCAATAAAATATGTACTGCATATCACAGAAGACCCCCCTGTCCTTGACACAAGGGTACACATGTATAAGGGAAAGAAAGCTGAGGTAACCTTTCCCCCCTCTCAGGAGCTTAACGAGTTATGTGAAAAAGCTTGGGAATCTCCAGACAAGAAACTGCAGATTCCCAAAAGGATACTTATGTCGCATCCTTTCCCGGCTAAGGACAGGATACGGTGGGAATCCTCCCCTAGGGTGGACAAAGCATTGACACGCTTATCCAAAAAGGTAGCGCTGCCATCCCAAGATGCGGCTACCCTCAGGGATCCTGCGGATCGCAAGCAGGAGGCTACCTGGAAAGTCCATATACACACATTCTGGTACTTTACTCAGACCGGCGATAGCGTCGGCTTAGGTTTGTAGCGCTATAGCAGCGTGGACAGATACCTTATCGACGTAAATTGTTACCCTGGATAAGGATACCATTTTATTAACCCTCGGTCATATTAAAGATGCCTCTTATATATGAGAGATGCTCAAAGAGACATTGTCCTACTGGGTTCTAGAGTCAACGCTATGTCGATCTCGGCTAGACGAGTTCTTGGAGCCGACAGTGGACAGGTGATGCCGACTCAAAAAGGCATATGGAGGTTTTACCTTACAGGGGTGAGGAATTGTTTGGGGAAGGTCTCCCGGACCTGGTCTCCACTGCTACGGCAGGTAAATCTAATTTTTTGCCTTATATTCCCTCACAGCCTAAGACAGCGCCACATTATCAAATGCAGTCCTTTCGATCAAATAGAAATAAGAGAGTACGAGGATCGTCCTTTCTTGCCAGAGGTAAGGGCAGAGGGGAAAAGCTGCAAACCACAGCTAGTTCCCAGGAGCAGAAGTCCTCCCCGGCCTGTAGAAAATCTACCGCATGACGCTGGGGCTCCGCTGAGGGAGTCCGCCCCAGTGGGGGCACGTCTTCGACTTTTAAGCCACATCTGGGTTCACTCACAGGTGGATCCCTGGGCAATAGAAATTGTTTCCCAGGGTTACAAGCTGGAGTTCGAAGAGGTGCCCCCTCGCCGGTTTTTCAAATCGCCCCTACCGACTTCTCCCCCAGAAAGGGAGATAGTTTTAAATGCAATTCAGAAATTGTGTCTTCAGCAGGTGGTGGTCAAGGTTCCCCTGTTTCAACAAGGGAGGGGATATTACTCAACCCTATTTGTAGTCCCGAAACCGGACGGTTCGGTCAGACCCATTTTAAATTTAAAATCCCTGAACCTATACTTGAAAAGGTTCAAGTTAAAGATGGAATCGCTCAGAGCGGTCATCGCCAGCCTAGAAGGGGGGATTTTATGGTATCCCTGGACATAAAGGATGCATACCTTCATGTTCCCATATATCCATCTCATCAGGCGTACCTTAGATTTGCGGTACAAGATTGTCATTACCAATTTCAGACTTTGCCGTTTGGGCTTTCCACGGCCCCGAGGATTTTCACCAAGGTAATGGCGGAAATGATGGTGCTCCTGCGCAAGCAGGGTGTCACAATTATCCCATACTTGGATGATCTCCTCATAAGGGCGAGATCACGAGAGCAGTTGTTAAACAGCGTGTCACTTTCTCTGAAGGTGTTACAGCAACACGGCTGGATTCTCAATATCCCGAAGTCACAGTTGGTTCCTACGACTCGTTTGACCTTCTTAGGCATGATTCTGGATACGGACCAGAAAAGGGTTTATCTTCCGACAGAGGGACCTATTGAAGCCAAAACAGGTGTCAGTGCATCACTGAACTCGAGTCCTGGGAAAGATGGTGGCGTCTTACAAGGCCATTCCCTTCGGCAGGTTCCATGCGAGGACTTTCCAATGGGACCTATTGGACAAGTGGTCCGGGTCTCATCTACAGATGCATCAGTTGATCACCCTGTCCCCCAGGGCCAGGGTATCTTTCCTGTGGTGGCTGCAGAGTGCTTACCTTCGAGAGGGTCACAGATTCGACATTCGGGACTGGGTTCTGGTGACCACGGACGCAAGCCTCCGAGGTTGGGGAGCAGTCACACAGGGAAGAAACTTTCAAGGTCTTTGGTCAAGTCAAGAAACTTGTCTTCGCATCAATGTCCTGGAGCTGAGGGCCATATACAATGCCCTTCGTCAAGCGGAGACTTTGCTTCGCGACCTACCGGTTCTGATCCAGTCAGACATCACCGCAGTAGCTCATGTAAACCGCCAAGGCGGCACAAGGAGCAGAGTGGCAATGGCGGAAGCCACCAGGATTCTGCGCTGGGCGGAAAATCATGTAGGCGCACTGTCAGCAGTGTTCATTCCGGGAGTGGACAACTGGGAAGCGGACTTCCTCAGCAGACACGATCTACATCCAGGAGAGTGGGGACTTCATCAGGAAGTCTTCGCACAGATTGCAAGTCAGTGGGGCCTGCCCCAGATAGACATGATGGCATCCCGCCTAAACAAAAAACTACAGAGGTATTGCGCCAGGTCAAGAGACCCACAGGCGGTGGCAGTGGACGCCCTAGTGACACCGTGGGTGTTCAGGTCGGTCTATGTGTTTCCTCCTCTTCCTCTCATCCCCAAGGTGTTGAGAAGAATAAGAAAAAGAGGAGTACAGACAATTCTCATTGTTCCAGATTGGCCGCGAAGGGCCTGGTATCCGGATCTGCAGGAAATGCTCACAGAAGATCCGTGGCCTCTTCCTCTATGACAGGACCTGTTACAACAGGGGCCCTGTGTGTTCCAAGACTTACCGCGGCTGCGTTTGACGTCATGGTGGTTGAACGCCGGATCCTAGCGGAACAGGGCATTCCGGATGAGGTCATTCCTACTCTGATAAAGGCTAGGAAGGATGTGACAGCTAAACATTATCACCGTATATGGCGAAAGTATGTTTCTTGGTGTAAGGCCAGGAATGCTCCTATGGAAGAATTCCATCTGGGCCGTTTCCTTCACTTCCTACAAACTGGAGTGAATTTGGGCCTAAAATTAGGCTCCATTAAGGTTCAGATTTCGTTCCTATCCATTTTCTTTCAGAAGGAATTGGCTTCTCTCCCAGAAGTACAGACTTTTGTGAAGGGAGTGCTGCATATTCAGCCTCCTTTTGTACCTCCGGTGGCGCCTTGGGACCTTAACGTGGTGTTGAGTTTCCTTAAGTTGCACTGGTTTAAACCACTTAAAACGGTGGAATTAACATATCTCACTTGGAAATTGGTCATGTTGTTAGCCTTGGCTTCGGCTAGGCGAGTGTCGGAATTGGCGGTTTTGTCTCATAAAAGCCCCTATCTAGTTTTCCATATGGATAGAGCGGAATTGCGGACCCGTCCTCAATTCTTGCCTAAGGTTGTTTCATCTTTTCATATGTACCAACCTATTGTGGTGCCTGTGGCCACGCGAGACTTGGAGGATTCCGAGTCCCTTGATGTGGTCAGGGCTTTGAAAATTTCCGTAGCCAGAACGGCTAGGGTCAGAAAAACAGAAGCACTGTTTGTCCTGTATGCTGCCAACAAGCTTGGCGGCCCTGCTTCAAAGCAGACTATTGCTCGCTGGATCTGTAACACGATTCAGCAGGCTCATTCAACGGCTGGATTGCCATTACCAAAATCAGTTAAGGCCCATTCCACTAGGAAGGTGGGCTCTTCTTGGACGGCTGCCCGAGGGGTCTCGGCATTGCAATTGTGCCGAGCTGCTACTTGGTCGGGTTCAAACACCTTTGCAAAGTTCTACAAGTTTGATACCCTGGCTGAGGAGGACCTCCTATTTGCTCAGTCGGTGCTGCAGAGTCATCAGCACTCTCCCGCCCGTTTGGGAGCTTTGGTATAATCCCCATGGTCCTTACGGAGTCCCCAGCATCCTCTAGGACGTAAGAGAAAATAAGATTTTAAACCTACCGGTAAATATTTTTCTCCTAGTCGGTAGAGGATGCTGGGCGCCTGTCCCAAGTGCGGACTACTTCTGCAAGACTTGTATATAGTTTTTGCTTACATAAGGGTTATGTTACAGTTTTCATCAGTCTTGGTCTGATGCTGTGTTGTTTCATACTGTTTTCTGGTTCGTATATCCCTAGTTATACGGTGTGAATGGTGTGGGCTGGTATGAATCTTGCCCTTAGATTAACAAATCCTTTCCTCGTACTGTGCAGCCTCCTCTGGGCTCAGTTTCTCTAACTGAGGTCTGGAGGAGGGGCATAGAGGGAGGAGCCAGTGCACACGGTCCTTACGGAGTCCCCAGCATCCTCTACGGACTAGGAGAAAAAGATTTACCGGTAGGTTTAAAATCTTATTTTTTCAATAGGCATGACATAAGGCAATTGATTGTCAGCCTGGACAGACAAAAAATGAGTGAAAGATATAAAATAATTTATATACCAGCACTACCTATGTATAGGTAGAGCAATAATTGATATAAGCAAGTGAAATATAAAAGGGATTTAAACACAGGTTTTATTTATCAAATGTATGAGATCCTTTCACAGCGGGATTGTGATCTCAGAAAAAAAACTCTTTTACAGCTGCGCCCTGCAGAGCGTTACTACTGCATACAACCTAAGTGCTCCCTGCAGAGCGTTACTACTGCATACAACCTAAGTGCTCCCTGCAGAGCATTACTACTGCATACAACCTAAGTGCTCCATGCAGAGCGTTACTACTGCATACAACCTAAGTGCTCCCTGCAGAGCGTTACTACTGCATACAACCTAAGTGCTCCCTGCAGAGCGTTACTACTGCATACAACCTAAGTGCTCCCTGCAGAGCGTTACTACTGCATACAACCTAAGTGCTCCCTGCAGAGCGTTACTACTGCATACAACCTAAGTGCTTCCTGTAGAGCGTTACTACTGCATACAACCTAAGTGCTCCCTGCAGAGCGTTACTACTGCATACAACCTAAGTGCTCCCTGCAGAGCGTTACTACTGCATATAACCTAAGCGCTCCCTGCAGAGTGTTACTACTGCATACAACCTTAGTGCTCCCTGCAGAGCGTTACTACTGCATACAACCTAAGCGCTCCCTGCAGAGCGTTACTACTGCATATAACCTAAGTGCTCCCTGCAGAGTGTTACTACTGCATACAACCTTAGTGCTCCCTGCAGAGCGTTACTACTGCATACAACCTAAGTGCTCCCTGCAGAGCGTTACTACTGCATACAACCTAAGTGCTCCCTGCAGAGCGTTACTACTGCATACAACCTAAGTGCTCCCTGCAGAGCGTTACTACTGCATACAACCTAAGTGCTCCCTGCAGAGCGTTACTACTGCATACAACCTAAGTGCTCCCTGCAGAGCGTTACTACTGCATACAACCTAAGAGCTCCCTGCAGAGTGTTAGTACTGCATACAACCTAAGTGCTCCCTGCAGAGCGTTACTACTGCATACAACCTAAGTGCTCCCTGCAGAGCGTTACTACTGCATACAACCTAAGTGCTCCCTGCAGAGCGTTACTACTGCATATAACCTAAGCACTCCCTGCAGAGCGTTACTACTGCTTACAACCTAAGTGCTCCCTGCAGAGCGTTACTACTGCATACAACCTAAGTGCTCCCTGCAGAGCGTTACTACTGCATATAACCTAAGCACTCCCTGCAGAGTGTTAGTACTGCATACAACCTAAGTGCTCCCTGCAGAGCGTTACTACTGCACAGTGCCGTAACTAGGTGTGTGCTGAGTGTACCTGGCACACAGCGCACTTGCGGTGGGAGCGCATCTTGCGTTGTGTGCTCCCGATTGGCCGCTCTGGCAGATGTAGAGCTGTTCCGCAGTGCAGGCGCGGTGGTGCATGACTTTCTAATTACTATTCTCCCACGCGGCGTTTGTGATGTGCGCGGTTATGTTGACTCACACATGCAGTCACGTACATCCCGGTAACGGCAGGGATACAGAAGCAGGATGCAAAGTGTTAAGCAGGACTGGACGTCCCCGCCTCCAGGCTGCAGCAACTATCTGGTCCCTCCTCATTCTGCACCCGAGCCGCCCGTACTCACAGCCAACCAGGCAGGTATCAGCAGCACCACAGCAGCGGAGCTTGGGGGCAGAGGCCGCTTTTGCAGGAAGCAGATCCCGGCTCTAGTGCCTCCTCCTCCTCTACCAAGACAGCTTTCATTATTTATTTTTTTATGAAAGGGGCGTGGTCATGGAGGTCCGTGGTTAGGCCCCGCCTCTGACTTTGCCTGGGCCTCGGTGGGTGTCTGTGTGGCTCAGCCCTGCCTGCTACCTCTGCAGGACCTGGAGGTAACATGAATGCATGTGTGTGTGTTTGGGGGGTGGGAGACTGTAGGGAACATGGTGTGTGTGAGGTGACTGTAGGGACATGCTGTGTGTGGTGACTGTAGAGACATGCTGTGTGTGTGTGTGGTGACTGGTGGGGGGGTAACAGGCTGTGTGTGTGTGTGTGTGTGTGTGTGTGTGTGTGTGTGTGTGTGTGTGTGTGTTTGTGGTGACTGTAGGGACATGCTGTGTGTGTGTGTGGTGACTGGTGGGGGGTAACAGGCTGTGTGTGTGTGTGTGTGTGTGTGTGTGTTTGTGGTGACTGTAGGGACATGCTGTGTGCGTGTGTGGTGACTGGTGGGGGGGTAACAGGCTGTGTGTGTGTGTGTGTTTGTGGTGACTGTAGGGACATGCTGTGTGTGTGTGTGTGTGTGTGTGTGTGTGTGTGTGTTTGTGGTGACTGTAGGGACATGCTGTGTGTGTGTGTGGTGACTGGTGGGGGGGGTAACAGGCTGTGTGTGTGTGTGTGTGTGTGTGTGTGTGTTTGTGGTGACTGTAGGGACATGCTGTGTGTGTGTGTGTGGTGACTGGTGGGGGGGTAACAGGCTGTGTGTGTGTGTGTTTGTGGTGACTGTAGGGACCATGCTGTGTGTGAGGTGACTGTAGGGACATGCTGTGTGTGTGTGGTGACTGGGGGGGAGTAACAGGCTGTGTGTGTGTGTGTGTGTGTGTGTGTGTGTGTGTGTGTGTGTGTGTGTGTGGTGACTGTAGGGACATGCTGTGTGTGTGGTGACTGTAGGGACATGCTGTGTGTGTGTGTGGTGACTGTAGGGACATGCTGTGTGTGTGTGGTGACTGTAGGGACATGCTGTGTGTGTGTGGTGACTGGGGGGAGTAACAGGCTGTGTGTGTGTGTGTGTGTGTGTGTGTGTTTGTGGTGACTGTAGGGACCATGCTGTGTGAGGTGACTGTAGAGACATGCTGTGTGTGTGTGTGTGTGTGTGTGGTAATCGGGGGTAACAGTCTGTGTGTATGTCAGTGGCGGATTTAATGGGGTGAGAAAAGGGCGATGTCCCCCCTACACCTGCCTCGCAGATTTGAGAAGCTAGGGTCCACTCCCATACCTTACTTCCGCCCACTGCAACGATCAACCGCTGACCGCAAAGTTCCCACCATTGGTTACAATGGAGCGCAGAGGCGCTACATTGTATCACTGCCGTGTGCCGCCTGTCAGTCACTACAGGAGCACACAGCCAATCAGGAGGGTGCCACAACATGGCGCTCCCTGATTGGCTGAAGGGACCCCCTTAGACAGGAGTCAGGGGGGGGTCCTGGCAGTTGGGGAAAGGGGTCCCATGTGTAAACATGGGGCCCCTTTCAGTGCGTGGTCGGGTGTTCGTTTTTTTATTTTGCCAAGTACGTGGATTTTACAAAGAACAGAAGAGGACCGATGTACACTGGATTATGTGAGTATAACTTTTTCAACAGGTACACCATGGATTCTACATGTAGAAGAGGACCGACCCTCGTGTGAACATAGGTAAGTATGTATGTATGAAGGTGTGCATGTATGTATTAAACTTTTAGTTTCAAGGTGTGTGTCTCCTGTTTATATTGGGGTATTTTTTTAGTAGTAGTACTACAGGTACCAGCGGGCCCGGTTTTCCTCCGCATGCTGGTACTTGTGGTTCTCTAAGTACCAGCTTGCGGGGGAGGCTTGCTGGGACTTGTAGTACTGCTACTAAAAACAATATTCAAAATTTTTCAACAAGGCTATCAGCCCCCCATCCGCAGCCCTTGGATGGGGGGACAGCCTCAGGCTTCACCACTGGCCCTTGGGTGGCTGGAGGGGGGGACCACTTGATTTAAGGGGTTCCCACTCCTCCAGGGTACCCCAGCCAGGGGTGACTAGTTAGGTATGTAATGCCAGGGCCGGAGGAACCAAGATGAAAGTGTCCCCCGGCTGTGGCATTATGTACCTGGCTAGTGGAGCCCGGTGCTGGTTTCAAAAATACGGGGGACCCCTACGCTTTTTGTCCCCCATATTTTGTGAACCAGGACCGGCTCAAAGAGCCCGGGGCTGGTTTTGCTTAGGAGGGGGGACCCCACGTATTTTTTTTTAACTAATTTAACACTTTCCCACCCCTTTCCACTGATAAACATGCACGGATCTCATGGATCCGTGCATGCCTATCAGAACACGGTAAAAAAAAGCAGGTCTGTTTTATTTTAGCACTTTTTCACGATCTGTATTTTTTCACGGCAGTGTTTGGCTATTGTCGGCAGTGTTTTACTATTCACTCCCGTAAAACACTGCCAAAAAATACGAATGACATCGACATCGGAAAACACGAAAATGCAGAATACGACAGCTTAGTAAATTAGTCGGGAAAAATTCCAAAAGTTGCACATTTACACTTTCAATGTCATTCGTGATGAATCTCCCTCAAAATCGGTACAAATACGAATTTTAGTAAATATACCCCAATGAGTCCAGACCAGAATTGGTGATTTTCTTCTATTTTTTTATATATAAAGTTTTTGGGTAATTTTTTTTTCTGTTTTTCTTGTTTAATTAATGGTTGTTAATGCAAATGTCATTTTGTGTAACATGTTTGTAAGAATCAGAGGGTCAGCGAGACGTTATGGAGCCAATGTATCATTTACTAATTGCTACTAATTCCCTCAAAACAACTGGACCTCCCAAATGTAAGTAGAAGGGACTGCAGCAGGTATCTCCTGTAGAAAGTGAAAATATTATACCCACACCCAACACGTGCAAACACCACACAGAGCGGCCTCTGGGCGTGTGCGTGTTCTGCCGTGCGTGCGCATTCATCTTAAACGAAGCACAAAAAGACTTCCAAAATTGTGCAATGAATTGTGGACCCCGATCAGAAACAATATCAGTGGGTAACCCATGGAGTCTGAAAACATGGCGGAGGAACAAAACTGCCAATCCCTGGGCAGATGGCAATCGGGGAAGAGCAATGAAATGGGCCATTTTGCTAAAACGGTCCACTACCACCCATATGACTCGGCATCCGGCTGACAGAGGGAGGTCCACCACAAAATCCATGGAGATATGCGACCATGGCCTAAGAGGAACATTCAAGGGCATAAGTTGACCGATGGGCAAAGAACGGGGAACTTTATGCTGTGCACAGACCTGACACGAAAAAACAAACTCTTTAATGTCTTTGGAAAGACCAGGCCACCATACTGAGCGGGAGACTAATTCCAAAGTCATAGCGATTCCCGGATGCCCGGCAACTTTGCTATCATGAAACTCCGTCAAAACAGTTGCTCTCAAAAACTCAGGGACAAAAAGACGACCAGCAGGAGTATTTCCAGGAGTTTGATGTTGAAGCAGCTTTAACTGGGTAAATAAATCCTGTGTGAGGCCTGCCCGAATGACTGAAGACGGAAGTATGGGAGTAACAGGACTGTTGTCTTGAACTGGAAGAAAACTGCGTGACAGGGCATCTGCCTTAGTATTCTTGGAACCTGGCCTGAAGGTGATAATGAATTTGAAACGAGTAAAAAATAAAGCCCAACGAGCCTGCCGAGCATTCAGTCGTTTAGCTGATTCAATGTATTGAAGATTTTTGTGATCAGTCAAAACTGAAATGGTATGAGTCGCTCCTTCAAGCCAATGCCTCCACTCCTCGAAAGCCCATTTAATAGCCAGCAATTCCCGGTTACCAACATCGTAGTTGGATTCTGCAGATGAGAATTTCCTGGACATAAAGGCACAAGGATGTAATTCAAGGGAATCTGGATCCTTCTGAGATAGGATAGCCCCTACTCCAACCTCCGAGGCATCAACCTCAACAATGAAAGGCAATTCTGGGTTGGGATGTCTGAGGACAGGGGCTGAGACAAAGGATTGTTTCAAGGCCTGAAAAGATAACTCAGCTTCACGTGACCAATTGGTAGGATCTGCTCCCTTCTTAGTTAGTGCCACAATGGGAGCAACTAGGTCAGAGAAAGAGTGAATAAATCTTCTATAGTAGTTCGCAAACCCTAAAAAGCGCTGAATTGCTTTTAAGTTGGTGGGTTGCGCCCAACTAAGGATGGCTTGGAGCTTCTTTGGTTCCATACAGAATCCCCGAGGGGAAATAATGTACCCTAAAAAGGATACCTCCGTGACATGAAATTCACACTTCTCCAGCTTGGCATATAGGTGATTTTCACGTAATTTTTTTAGAACCTGACGCACCTGGGTAACATGTTGTTCTACAGAGTCAGAATATATCAAAATATCGTCTAAGTAGACTACAACGGACCTTCCAAGAAATTCACGGAGCACATCGTTAATGAGATCCTGGAAAACTGCCGGAGCGTTAGACAGGCCAAATGGCATAACCAGATACTCATAGTGGCCTGACTGAGTACTGAATGCCGTTTTCCACTCATCCCCTGACTTGATTCTGATGAGGTTATATGCTCCTCTCAGGTCAATCTTAGAAAAAATCACAGCCGAACGTAGCTGATCAAAGAGGACAGAGATCAGCGGCAGAGGGTAAGTATTCTTTACTGAGATTTTATTCAAAGCTCTAAAGTCAATGCAGGGTCTGAGAGAACCATCCTTCTTCTCTACGAAGAAGAAACCTGCACTTAAAGGGGATTTGGATGGCCTGATAAATCCTTTCCCAAGGCTTTCTTTCACATACTCATTCATGGCCACAGTTTCAGGACCAGACAATGCATATAACCTTCCTTTAGGCAACGTGGCACCAGGAATTAGCTCAATGGCACAATCATAAGGCCTATGGGGAGGCAGAATATCCGCATTGCCCTTGGAAAATACATCAACAAAATCCTGGTATTCCACAGGAAAGGGTGCGGGAACGGCGGCAGCTACTCGGATAGGAAGCGTAATACATTCTTTATTACAGATGGTACCCCATTGTAAGATCTCCCCCGACTGCCAATCAATGATGGGATTATGAAAGGCCAGCCAATGGTGACCCAGAACCACAGGAACTGCTGGACAATGGGTAAGGAAAAACTCAATCTTTTCAGAATGCAGAGCTCCTACCGAAAGTAAAACAGGAGGTGTACAGAGAGAAATAACCCCATTGGACAAGGGACTCCCATCTAAACCATGCATGGTGACACACCTACCCAAGGTTAACTGAGGAATACCTAAGGCCTTGGCCCATGTTAAATCCATAAAGTTCCCTGCAGCTCCACTGTCCACAAAAGCAGAGACCGAGGAACAGAGGCTGCCAAAGGAAACTTTAGCAGGAACTAACAGTGAATTATTTGAGGAGATAAGCTGCAGACCAAAGTGAACCCCCTCACAACTCACTTGGTCGGGAAGTTTCCCGACTTGTTCGGACAACTACGGGCAAAATGTCCCTTACCTCCACAGTATAAACAAAGACCAGAATTTTGCCTCCTGGTTCTTTCTTCAGGAGACAATTTGGAGAGACCTATCTGCATAGGCTCCTCCATGTCCACAGGAATGGAAAAAACACAAGGAGTAGACCCGACAGACGCTCCTTTTTCAGCCCTCCGCTCTCTGAGCCGACGATCTATCTTAATAGAGAGCTCCATGAGTTTATCGAGAGTCTCAGGAGCGGGATACTGAAGGAGACTGTCTTTTATAGATTCAGATAAGCCGAGGCGAAACTGACTGCGCAGGGCTGGGTCATTCCATCCACAGTCGTTCGACCAACGGCGAAACTCCGTACAATAAATCTCTGCGGGATTCCTACCCTGTCTGAGAGCACGCAACTGACTCTCAGCGGACGCCTCTCTATCAGGGTCGTCATACAATAGCCCTAAAGATTTTAAAAAGGCGTCTACAGACAATAAAGCCGGATCGTCTGTCTTTAAACCAAAAGCCCAGGTCTGAGGATCCCCCTGAAGCAGAGAAATAATAATTCCAACCCGCTGAGCCTCCGTACCTGAGGAGACTGGTCTTAAACGAAAATAAAGTTTACAAGACTCTTTAAAATTAAAAAACTGTTTTCTATCCCCAGAAAAACGGTCAGGCAGATGCATTTTTGGTTCAGGGATGACCCTCGGGGAAGTCCGTAACAGATCTTCCTGTGACCTCACCCGGAGGGACAGATCCTGAACCATCTGAGTAAGTTCTTGAATCTGACTAACTAGAAGCTGGCCAGGATTTGGCCCAACACCGGTGGGATTCATGAGGCCGACAAAATCTCCCAACTGAATAAGTGAAAAAAAATTAACTCCTGTTAATTTTAATTTTTTTTGTCTGGCCGGTGATAATGTTATGATTCCCGTACTCCAGACCAGAGGAGATCTAATGGCAGAGGTCTGAGTACTGGGAAGATTTGCTGGTTGTGGGAGCAGGAGAGCCTAGTATCCCCTGGCACCCTAACTCCGTTGTCTCGCCCGTGTTATCAGAAATCCCCTGCGAGACTATGGTTGCTTGAGCCCATGGCAGCCGCATTCGAAGGGCGGATTATGTCTGCCCAACCCCGATGCCCCCTCAGGTCTTAATGGGAGACAAAGAGAAATCCGAGACAGGGTGATAACAAGGGGCCCTCTGACTAAGCAACCAGGCCAGGGGTTACAAGCTAACTAACTTAAACCAAGGTATGTGCGGACTAGCCGCCAGGGAAAAGGACAACCAAAGATCCACTGATCCGTTACTCCTATCCAGCACCGCTGGATACCAGAGTGGATCTGTGGGAGCGGAATCCTCCGCAAAAGCTCCAGAACACAAATATACTAAATAATAACAGTAAGCGGACAAGCCGCTACACACGGCTGCGCCGCGACTCACGAACACCACAGGATGTTAAAGGTGCTCGGTCAGACTCCAGGAATAGATGACAAATTTCCGAGTACAGGACCACTGAGGACAGGAACAACCGGATTGAGCAGGACTGGAAACTCTCTGCAACTGACACAGGCAAACAGGAAGCTATCACCGGCGTCTGTGAGAAGTCCAAAGGGTGCTTATAAGTGTGAGCTCCCCAATCAGGAGCCAGACTGGGTCATCACAATTAATGCCGTGCAGCTTGCATGCTGCACGGCCAGCACACCATAATACAATAAGAACAGACCCAGCAACGGGGAACGCGGCCCGAACGTGGCGTCCCCGTTGCTAGGGTCAGAGCGGCTCCATGCGCCCGGCGTCTAGCGTTGCCAGGGAGCCGGCGGCTGTACGCGCACGGCGTCCCTGGTTGCTAGGCGCCGGGCCGCACCGACGAGCGGACCCCGGCGCCTAACAGAAACTTAACATCCACTTGTTGCACGGGATCAAAATTTGAAGACTGTAAAAAATCTAAAACCAGATTCAAATCCCATGGCGCTGTAGGTGGTATAAATGGAGGTTGTACTCTGAGGACACCTTGCAGGAAAGTGTGAACAGTTGGCAAAAGGGCCAAACGCCTTTGAAAGTAAATTGACAAGGCAGAGACCTGCACCTTTAGTGTAGATAAACGCAGTTCTCCATCAAACCCAGTCTGTAAAAATAGCAAAAGACGGGATAACTTGAAAGGATAACTTGATGTCGGAAAATTCCAAGCTTCACACCACCCTATACCGGCATGCCAAATCCTGTGATAATGAGCTGCCGTTACTGGCTTTCTCTTTCTAGCATGTAACATGGTTGGTATAACCGATTCTGGAATGCCCTCTCATTTCAAGAGAGTGGTTTCTGTTATGATTCCCGTACTCCAGACCAGAGGAGATCTTTATGGCAGAGGTCTGAGTACTGGAAAGATATGCTGGTACGGGAGCAGGAAAGCCTAGTAACCCCTGGCGCCCTAACTCCGTTGTCTCGCCCGTGTTATCAGAAATCCCCTGCGAGACTATGGTTGCTTGAGCCCATGGCAGCCGCGTTCGAAGGGCGGATTGTGTCTGCCCAACCCCGATGCCCCCTCAGGTCTTAATGGGAGACAAAGGGAAATCCGAGACAGGGTGATAACAAGGGGCCCTCTGACTAAGCAACCAGGCCAGGGGTTACAAGCTATCTAACTTAAACCAAAAGTATGTGCGGACAAACCGCCAGGGAAAAGGACAACCAAAGATCCACTGATCCGTTACTCCTATCCAGCACCGCTGGATACCAGAGTGGATTTGTGGGAGCGGAATCCTCCGCAAAAGCTCCAGAACACAATAAACTAAATAATAAATAGTAAGCGGTCAAGCCGCAACACACGGCTACGCCGCGACTCACGAACACCACAGGATGTTAAAGGTGCTCGGTCGGACTCCAGGAATAGATGACAAATTCCGAGTACTGGATCACTGAGGACAGGAACAACCGGGTTGAGCAGGACTGGAAACTCTCTGTAACTGACACAGCAAACAGGAAGCTATCACCGGCGTCTGTGAGAAGTCCTGGGAGTGCTTAAATTTGGGAGCCCTCCAATCATGATCCAGACAGGGTCATCACATAATGATGCCGTGCAGCTGCATGCTGCACGGCCAGAATACACAAGCACTGATTAATTAAGACCCAGCAACGGGGAACGTGGCGTCCCCGTTGCTAGGGTCTGAGCGGCTCCGTGCGCCCGGCGTCTAGCGTTGCTAGGGAGCCGGCGGCTGTCTGCCTGCGGCGTCCCTAGTTGCTAGGCGCCGGGCCGCACTGACGGGCGGACCCTCGGCGCCTAACAGTACCCCCCCCTTGAGGAGGGGTCAAGGAACCCCTAAGGCCAGGTTTCTGAGGAAATTCTCGAAAAAATGCCCTTTTGAGCCTCGGGGCATGGAGATCCTCATCCAGGACCCAAGACCTTTCTTCTGGACCATAACCTCTCCAATGTACCAAAAAATAAAGCCGACCCCGGGACAACTTGGAATCGAGAACCTTCTCCACTAAGAACTCCTGCTGACCCTGTACATCTATTGGTGATTTCCCCTGAGAGATCTTGCGAGGAAATCTACTGGACGAAACATATGGTTTTAACAAGGAGCAATGGAAGGTATTTCCGATCCGTAAAGTTTTTGGTAAACGTAACCGGAAAGCCACTGGATTGACCTTTTTGATAATATGAAATGGTCCAATAAATTTAGGACCCAATCTGGCTGAGGTTTGTCGAAGTTTAATGTTGCGAGTCGACAACCATACCCTATCTCCAACTTTAAAAGTGCACGGCCGCCGGAGCCTGTCAGAAAAATTTTTCTCCCGAAATGCCGCTTTTCTGAGAGCAAGGTGCACTTTTCTCCAAATGAGTCTGAGATGAGTGGTCAAGGTCAGTGAGGAGACAGAGGAATGTTGAAAAAAGGAATTAGCTCTGGGGTGAAAACCAAAAACTGTAAAAAATGGAGACACATTGGTGGAGGAATGACAGGCATTGTTGTAAGCAAACTCCGCCAACGGAAGAAACTCGGACCAGTCATTTTGGAGTTTGGCTGAGTACAAACGCAAATATTGTTTTAATGATTGATTAACTCGCTCAGTCTGCCCGTTGGATTGGGGATGGTAGCCAGACGTTAAAGACAATTTCATCTTTAAAGAGGCACAAAAAGACTTCCAAAATTGTGCAATGAATTGTGGACCCCGATCAGAAACAATATCAGTGGGTAACCCATGGAGTCTGAAAACATGGCGGAGGAACAAAACTGCCAATCCCTGGGCAGATGGCAATCGGGGAAGAGCAATGAAATGGGCCATCTTGCTAAAACGGTCAACTACCACCCATATGACTCGGCATCCGGCTGACAGAGGGAGGTCCACCACAAAATCCATGGAAATATGAGACCATGGCCTGAGAGGAACATTCAAGGGCATAAGTTGACCGATAGGCAAGGAACGGGGAACTTTTTGCTGTGCACAGACCTGACACGAAAAAAACAAACTCCTTAATGTCTTTGGAAAGACCAGGCCACCATACTGAGCGGGAGACTAATTCCAAAGTCTTAGCGATCCCCGGATGCCCGGCAACTTTGCTATCATGAAACTCCGTCAAAACAGTTGCTCTCAAAAACTCAGGGACATAAAGACGACCAGCAGGAGTATTTCCAGGAGCTTGATGTTGAAGCTGCTTTAACTGGGTAAATAAATCTTGTGTGAGGCCTGCCCGAATGACTGAAGACGGAAGTATGGGAGTAACAGGACTGTTATCATGAACTGGAAGAAAACTGCGTGACAGGGCATCCGCCTTGGTATTCTTGGAACCTGGCCTGAAGGTGATAATAAACTTGAAACGAGTAAAAAATAAAGCCCAACGAGCTTGCCGGGCATTCAGCCGTTTAGCTGATTCAATGTACTGAAGATTTTTGTGATCAGTCAAAACTGAAATGGTATGTGTTGCTCCCTCAAGCCAATGCCTCCACTCCTCGAAAGCCCATTTAATAGCCAGTAATTCCCGGTTACCAACATCGTAGTTGGATTCAGCAGATGAGAATTTCCTGGACATAAAGGCACAAGGATGTAATTCTAGAGAATCCGGATCCTTCTGAGATAGGATAGCCCCTACTCCAACCTCCGAGGCATCAACCTCAACAATGAAAGGCAATTCTGGGTTGGGATGTCTGAGGACAGGGGCTGAGACAAAGGCTTGTTTCAAGGCCTGAAAAGATAACTCAGCTTCACGTGACCAGTTGGTTGGATCCGCTCCCTTCTTAGTCAGTGCCACAATGGGAGCAACTAGGTCGGAGAAAGAGTGAATAAATCTTCTATAATAATTCGCAAACCCTAAAAAGCGCTGAATTGCTTTTAAGTTGGTGGGTTGCGCCCAACTAAGGATGGCTTGGAGCTTCTTCGGTTCCATACAGAATCCCCGAGGGGAAATAATGTACCCTAAAAAGGATACCTCCGTGACATGAAATTCACACTTCTCCAGCTTGGCATATAGGTGATCTTCACGTAATTTTTTTAGAACCTGACGCACCTGGGTAACGTGTTGTTTAATAGAGTCAGAATATATCAAGATATCATCTAAATAGACTACTACGAATCTTCCAAGAAAATCACGGAGCACATCGTTAATGAGATCCTGGAAAACTGCCGGAGCGTTAGACAGGCCGAATGGCATAACCAGATACTCATAGTGACCCGACTGAGTACTGAATGCCGTTTTCCACTCATCCCCTGACTTGATTCGGATGAGGTTATATGCTCCTCTCAGGTCAATCTTAGAAAAAATCACAGCCGAACGTAGCTGATCAAAGAGGACAGAAATCAGCGGCAAAGGGTAAGTATTTTTTACTGAGATTTTATTCAAAGCTCTAAAGTCAATGCAAGGTCTGAGTGATCCATCCTTCTTCTCCACAAAGAAGAAGCCTGCACTTAAAGGGGATTTAGATGGCCTGATAAATCCTTTCCCTAGGCTTTCTTTAACATATTCATTCATGGCCACAGTTTCTGGTCCGGACAATGCATATAACCTTCCCTTAGGCAAAGTGGCACCAGGAATTAGCTCAATAGCACAATCATAAGGCCGATGGGGAGGCAGAATGTCCGCATTGCCCTTGGAAAATACATCAACAAAATCCTGGTATTCCACAGGAATGGGTGCGGGAATGACAGCAGCTATTCTGATGGGAAGCGTAATACATTCCTTATTACAGATGGTACCCCATTGTGAGATCTCCCCCGACTGCCAATCAATGATGGGATTATGAAAGGCCAGCCAAGGGTGACCCAGAACCACTGGAACTGCTGGGCAATGGGTAAGGAAAAATTCAATTTTTTCGGAATGAAGAGCTCCTACCGAAAATAGTACAGGAGGTGTACAGAGAGAAATAACCCCATTGGACAAGGGACTCCCATCTAAACCATGCATGGTGATACACCTACCCAAGGCTAACTGAGGAATACCTAAGGCCTTGGCCCACGTTAAGTCCATAAAGTTCCCTGCAGCTCCACTGTCAACAAAAGCCGACACCGAGGAACAGAGGCTGCCAAAGGAAACTTTAGCTGGGACTAACAGTGAATTATTTGAGGAGATAAGCTGCAGACCAAAGTGAACCCCCTCACAATTCACTTGGTCGAGGCGTTTCCCGACTTGTTCGGACAATTACGGGCAAAATGTCCCTTACTCCCACAGTACAAACAAAGACCAGAATTTTGCCTTCTGGTTCTTTCTTCAGGAGACAGCTTGGAGAGACCTATCTGCATGGGCTCCTCTATGTCCACAGGAATGGAAAAAACACCAGGAGTAGACCCGACAGGTGCTCCTTTTTCAGCCCTCCGCTCTCTGAGACGACGATCAATCTTAATAGAAAGTTCCATGAGTTTATCAAGAGTCTCAGGAGCGGGATACTGAAGGAGACTGTCTTTTATAGATTCAGATAAGCCGAGGCGAAACTGACTGCGCAGGGCTGGGTCATTCCATCCACAGTCGTTCGACCAACGGCGAAACTCCGTACAATAAATCTCTGCGGGATTCTTACCCTGTCTGAGAGCACGCAAATGACTCTCGGCGGATGCCTCTCTATCAGGGTCATCATACAAAAGCCCTAAAGACCCCAGAAAGGCGTCTACAGACAACAATGCCGGATCGTCTGTTCTTAAACCAAAAGCCCAGGTCTGGGGATCCCCCTGAAGTAAAGAAATAATAATTCCGACCCGCTGAGATTCCGTACCTGAGGAGACTGGTCTTAAACGAAAATAAAGTTTACAAGACTCTTTAAAATTAAAAAACTGCTTTCTATCCCCAGAAAAACGGTCAGGCAAATGCATTTTCGGTTCAGGAACGACCCTCGGGGAAGTCCGTAACAGATCTTCCTGTGACCTCACCCGATGGGATAGATCCTGAACCATCTGAGTAAGTTCTTGAATCTGACTAACTAGAAGCTGGCCAGGATTTGGCCCTACACCAGTGGGATTCATGAGGCCGACAAATCTTCCAAACTGAAATAAGGGAAAAAATCAAACCCTGTTTAATTTTAAATTTTAGTCTGGCCGGTAATAATGTTATGATACCAGTACGTCAGACCATAGGAGATCTTATGACGGAGGTCAGAGTACTGGAATGGAATGCTGGTTATGGGAGCAGGAAAGCCTAGTAACCCCTGGCGCCCTAACTCCGTTGTCTCGCCCGTGTTATCAGAAATCCCCTGCGAGACTATGGTTGCTTGAGCCCATGGCAGCCGCGTTTGAAGGGCGGATTATGTCTGCCCAACTCCGATGCCCCCTCAGGTCTTAATGGGAGACAAAGGGAAATCCGAGACAGGGTGATAACAAGGGGCCCTCTGACTAAGCAACCAGGCCAGGGGTTACAAGCTAACTAACTTAAACCAGAAGTATGTGCGGACAAACCGCCAGGGAAAAGGACAACCAAAAATCCACGAATCCGTAACTCCTATCCAGCACCGCTGGATACCAGAGTGGATTTGTGGGAGCGGAATCCTCCGCAAAAGCTCCGAAACACAATATAACCAAATTATAAATAGTAAGCGGTCAAGCCGCAAAACACGGCTACGCCGCGACTCACGAACACCACAGGATGTTAAAGGTGCTCGGTCAGGACTCCAGGAAAAGATGACAACTTCCGAGTATGGGACCACTGAGGACAGGAACGACCGGATAGACAGGACTGGAAAACTCTCTGCAACAGACACAGCAAACAGGAAGCTATTACCGGCGTCTGTGAGAAGTCCAGAGAGTGCTTTTAACTGGGAGCTCTCCAATCAGGAGCCAGACAGGGTAATTAACAATCATGCCGTGCAGTTGCATGCTGCACGGCCAGGATACCAATGAGGTGATTAATCTAGACCCAGCAACGGGGAACGCGGTCCGACAGTGGCGTCCCCGTTGCTAGGGTCTGAGCGGCTCCGTGCGCCCGGCGTCTTAGCGTTGCTAGGGAGCCGGCGGCTGTCCGCATGCGGCGTCCCTAGTTGCTAGGCGCCGGGCCGCACTGATGGGCGGACCCTCGGCGCCTAACACCCGTTCGGTATATTACGGATCGACACACCATTACTTTGCGTGATTCTTCTTATTAAATCTAACATGTTGGAACCAGGCACAGTGATGCCTTTGTACAGAAACTCCCCTTTACTGTTCCAGTTTGTGATGTGTTTAGAGCGTGTCATTTTACTCAATAGTATTTCACAGTTTTTCTTATACCGGTCATTAACTCCGCTCAAAAGCTCATGATAAACAGCATCGGGTGCAATAGGTTGTGTCGTATTATTTGATTCATCGACAGATTTTGCAACGGGTGATAAAAGAGCTAAAGTTGACATTTCACTATCAGCCTGTTTACTCAACACCAGGTATCTCTGCAACAACATTGTATATCGCTTTGCTTTTTCATATTCTGATAAATCATTATTCTGTAGTATTTTCACGATCTCTACATCTAGACCATGCGTTGCTGTTTTACGTATGTCGTCGCTGTTCGGTTTATTATGTAAACGGTCTATCTGATTCTGAGGCACCAGATACATTTTCTCAGCGTACTCCATCAGCGATTAGACAATAGTCCTGTAATTAGCGGTATAGCAAAACCAAGCAGCGAACCGATAAAACCACCCGACTGTTTAACCAACCTCTTCTTTTTTCCAATGGCACATTTCTTATTACAAAGTGATTTTATAAGCGCTCGCTTCTTTTTAAGGTAGTTCAACTGTCGTTGAGACAGCGGTATTTTACCTTTAAGCGTGTTGAGCGCTATCTCACAAATAGCCGTGACTAAATCGTTTGAAGCTTTGGATAAAATAGCATTTCTTTGGATTGGTGTTGCTTTAATTAACGTTTTTAAAAGCACCCAATTACGTCTTATCTGCCCCGACATGTTCACCGATTGTACGGTTATAGCTTTATAGAACCACGCTTCTTAATGACAAAAGTGACAGGCGTGTCTGGTGGGAATAAGCCGCTTCGTAAACGATAATCGTCAAGAGCGTTGTTTCTTAAATCAACCAGTAAATAACCATAAGGGGCTGCCGTCGCGGATTCATAGGATTCGAGAAAAAAACGATGTTTCGATGGGTACATTTGTCTAGCCAGAATGCCCACCTGCATTTTATCCCTGGGGTTTTTGAACA
This sequence comes from Pseudophryne corroboree, assembly GCF_028390025.1. Lineage (NCBI taxonomy): Eukaryota > Metazoa > Chordata > Amphibia > Anura > Myobatrachidae > Pseudophryne > Pseudophryne corroboree. The sequence continues at coordinate 183,442 of NW_026967524.1, read as the reverse complement.
GGACCATATATTTTGTGTTTAAATGTATAGTTCTACTCTTTTTACCTTGACAAAATATGTTTTAAACAAGGTACAGGATACTGAGATTACGATGGTGAACATACTTTGTGAAAGCTTTCTCAACCTCAGAATTATTACTTGACGCATCCATCAAATCATCAATCACTGTTAAATTAATCTTATCAGGGGGAAAAAGTTGATCATCGCTAAAAGATTCTGGTAAGCCCTCTATAAAACGCGTACCGGGGTAATCACACAGAAGTTGGTCGTATATAGGTTGCCAACAGGTGTAAAACCAAACAACATTATCAGGTACATGAGTCATATGTGTTGCAGCGTGTTGCAACAGCGTTTTCACAAAATAACTTTTACCCGAATTGGACGGACCCGCTAAAATACATGAGAAAGGGTGCTGAAATCTGGTGTCCATCTTAATAGCCGAACGGCAGTGTTGTGAAGTTGTCCGTAAGAGATCGTTTAGTATAAACACACCTTTGCGTCTTCTGCAAAGTACGCGTCTCTATCTGCCAGCACTTTTTCACACGTACTATACCGGGTTGACGGATCACAACCTTTTTCTGGTCATCGCCTTCGGGGTTTAAAGGATAATCTAAGACCAGTTCTTTCAGGCTGTCAAAGTTAACATGCTGCGCATTATCAACATTGAGCGTTATACCTTTAACTTTTAAACAGGTCTTTCCGTTGTTTAGTCGATAGCCGTATGACTTGGGACCGGCTGAGACAAATTCTGTTATATGGATGCCTGTGGGTAGTTCGCTGGTCAACTCGCCTAAATAATCACCCAATGGCGGGCTCCAGTCACCGGGTCTACTGACAAAAATTACAGAATCTGTGTCGTGATAAATACATCTATCTTGTAATCTATACAGTAGTTTGTACAGTTCAACACGGGCATAAGCCGTTGTGAAGATGGCTATAGTTACATTTGAAATTGCGCCCCTGGTGTAATGATCTTTGGCATACTTCCAATTTACCATAACTGTATCATCGTCAACAAAATCCAAAGCGGACACGTCATAGTACGGTAAGAACGCATATTCAAAAAGTTTGTCGGGATCGGTCACTAGACACGTATTGGGCATGTTGCTACGTTGACCAAATTTACCCCATAAGGAATTTAAAAACAATTTTGAAATTTGTCTTTTAGCGGGGTTGATTTCTATGTGATCGGGTCGTAAAGACACGCCTTCATTTTTTTGATAGGCGTCTATATACTCTTGGCGTTTCTCGGTGTCTGTACACCATTCGGGATAACCAGAGGCCTCTTGTTTATCCCTGAGGTGCGTTTTAATGTAGCCTGAAAACAATTTGTCAGAGTTCTCATCAAAATGCCACACCTCATAGATTTTACACACCATGTACCCCATTTCTACAGCCAAGTTTAGTTCCACGGTACACCATGTACCGATGAGTGCACGTTTTTCTGAATCATGAACGCACGACTCAGTCTGTCCAGACTCAGCGCATGTGCGACATAATGGAAACATTAACTTGCCGCCCATTTTAACAGGCAGAACCAGAAAGAATAGACCACGAGGTGGGTAAACTTTAACCCTGGCAAAACCGAAATACTTTGTGACATCACCAAAATCCTTATAAATAATGCGTGGATGCTGTACAGGATACGTTTTGGTTTTATTAACAAACGGGTACAGACTGGTGAAATCAAAATAGTGAATTTTTTCATCACAACCTGTTTTGTGATACAGCTTTATGGCGTTTGTGCGCCCGCCATAAAGAGCATCACGTGGCTCCAAGGGTTCGGGTAATTATTTACCCTTCAGAAAAGCCTGTAGATCCACATCAGAATCTAGCATAGACTTCCATTCACAACCCCAGATTTCACGTATCTGAAATCCACAACGTTTAAGGTAGTGCAGCTTTACCTGCGTCTTGTGGTGTAATTGACCGTAGGTCGTTATAGTCAGTTTGTTTTTATCATCGGCGTTGTAACAAGCACCACTGCCGTGATAAAAACAACCTTGGAATTCAAAAGCAGTTGGTGTGCCGTTAATCACGGCGTAACCATCCAGGCTGTATTTACCAACTTTCTTCTCACCCCCTTGTAAAGCGTGTCTTATACTCACACCTTCTTTGTGCTCTATGTACATTAACCACTGTATGGCTGGCGTTGAGTAACGCTTCTGAGTCTTGTGATAGTTATCACCCGGTACAAGGGCCAGTGTCTTTTCCTGTAAAAATTTACAACGGTACATGGCCATGCATACGGAAGCCAACGTGACTAATTGAAAAGCTTCGATGTGACGTTTAACCACAACCTTTTTATTTTTCTATGTTATTAGAAATTCCTGTTCTGTCATGGCTATAACAGCCGATCTGAAAGCATCACAAGCTTTTTGTAATATTTTCACATCTTCTTTACAATATCGTACGAGCTCTTTTTGATAGTTAAACGGTTTGTGTACATGCTGTTTATACCAGGCTGTAAACTCAGATAATTCATCAGACATCATGTATTTTGGACCAAAATACTCTATTGATGGCATAGCGCCTATGTAATTTTGGTTATCAGCTGTGTTAAAAAAATGTGGGAAATAACCTTTGGTACCGTCAAACCCCATCGCCTTTGGTAACTTGCTAAGCCGCATGGGTAAAAAATGTAAAGAGTCGATAAATCTTATCTTCAAATCTTTTACCGTGATGCACATTATGTTGCCGCCTCTAGATAATAATTCCATCTTTAATTTCTCCTTAATCAGCTGGTGCAGCACAAAATACGCATCATAGCGACCTGCATTATGGGCTATGAATGTGTAATACTCAAATTTTGGTTTCATGAACGTCTTTACAAAGTCTTCGATACACGCAACACCCTTAAACTCCCAGTCTTTCTCCCCCGTTAATGTTAAAGCGTAACAGTAGTTTGGTATGTGCACACCCGTCTCCTGCATACACTCAAAATCATAGAAGATGTATTTCTTTGTGGGCTCTTCCGGCTTGATGGTTTGTATATAGCACAATTGGTTCGAAAACCCATCAACGAACACCTTACAAATGGAACACTTTAGGCCTCGGCAGTTATGATCTGTTCGCCTGTAGAGACAACACTTGTCACAATATACATGTTCAAGACAGGATATTTTGTGATCAAGAGCTAAAGCTTTGTGTAGCTCTAAACACTCGGTTGATTGACAAAATACCCTACACACCGAACACCTTAAAGCCGTCACACCATCGTCAATACAATCCGGCCTGTGACAAGCCTTACAAAAGACAAGACAATTGTGATTATTTCTATGATGGTAAGCGCTATGACAACGGATGCAATAATATCGGGCTCCAAGAAACGCTTTGATATCGAGTATCCCATAAAAGTGACAATCGTGATATAGCACAAACAGCGTGTCTTTGTAACGGCTGTCCGTACAGTAGTATTTCCAATCCCCTTGATTGTAATAGAGGAGATTGATCGAAACATTTAAATAATTTTCAAAAATTGCAACATCGCTGAAGCTGACTTCTTTATCAAGCGGCAGATTCAAAGCTTTATGTAGTTGGATGGCTCTCTCCTGTATTACATGATCATTGGCATTGTTACCTTTATCCAGAAGTTTACAGACGCTAGCGGCCAAACACAGGTTATTACCGATGCGTCTGAAGTCATAGAGATATCTCTTTCTTTTATTTATTATTAAACTTTGGGGCAAGCGGTGTAAACTTCTACCAGTCAAACCACTTCCTGTGCAGTTCCTAAAAATACTGATCACAAATCTTAAGCCTGTGGATAATAAGAATTCAGCGTTACTTTGAAGCGTGTTTGTAATCTGATTAAAAAAAACTGGCAGCGTCTAATGTTTCTTGCGGCTTACGATGCGAATAGATGGCGTTGTGTAACCCACCCCCCTCCAATCTAAGCTGAATGCGGTCGGCAGGATCCATGCCCGCAAGGACACCATCGAGCATGGCCTGTATAGCCGTATAAATGGCTCGAACCCCCTCTACAAATGATGTAACCCTGTCCAAATTAACAAACCGATAGTGATTGTGGTACTCAATGGTTCTGAAATGCGGTCGTTGTCGTTCATAACTGTTAATTGCTTTTAAGTGTACATGATGACGACCTTCGTCATTACCGGGTGACTCAACACAGCTTGCATCATCTGTCGAAGTCAGAAAAATGTCTCTATGCACGTTGCCATATTTGCACCGCACACTGGTCCGTGCTGCGCGTGCATGCGCTCTCCCGTGAAGGCGCATACCCGCAATAGCGTGCACTCGCAGGCGCGGTATGCGTATTTACGGTAGAGTTTATGTGATCGTAGCGTGCGACTCATTCGTTACATATTTTCATAATTAATGTAGTTTACAGATCATGATCCCTTTGATAGTTTCTGAAAGTTTGGTTAAAATACAATGTCCCAGAGCTGAGGAATCCCTCTTTATATCGTACGAAGGGTCTAACAGGAATCATACAGCAGTGTTTGGTACCCATCGGAAGAGTATTTAATTAGCAATATTCCGGTGTTGGTTTGGAGCGTATTAATCACTCGTGCGAATAGTTACGGACATAAGAAGTTTATGTCCATTTCTATTATTTACTCATACTCAGGTATGCGGCGGGAAACCCAGTTTCCCACCCACCTGAGCTGTTGGAAATCGTCACAGCCCACCTGTATGAATCACCCTATGACCTTTTGTTATGATGCAGGGCCGAATTCCTTCGGCCAATGGACAATGGGATTGTAGGGACTATGAGATTGCATTGTGTGTGGGGCATAAATAGGCAGGCCGACCATATCCGACGCTCACTCTCTCATCAACGGTTATCTGCTGATAGCCGGGAGCTGGATATCGAGGCGCATGCGATCGTTACCCTTTGTGCGTAAGTTTTCTCTCCGTAATCATTGTCTTTCTGTGAGCCAATTTCTCTCATCTCTCTCCGTCTCTCTCTATCTCTCTCTCTCCTCTTTTCTCTTATATCTCTCATAGTATTGTAGCATTGTATTGTATTGCATTTAGGTCAGTGTAGTATTGTCTTTTTGTATTTATTGTTTAGATCTGTGGTTAGGAAGTCTCTGTTATATTGTAGTGTATCATTTGTACTGTTATCCCCTTTTACAAGTATATTAGATATAATACAGTTAATAGGCCTTGGAACCTAAACCAGTATCTGTGTATTTTCTATAGTGTTAAGTGTTCACTTGAGCGTCGGTGACGCTCAAGCAGCTTTGTAGTTAGTCAGGTTACACAAGGTTGCACTTACACCCTGTACTCACATTAAGGTATTCAGTGTATTTCATTGGTATAAGGTTTTAACATAAAGGTATAGTGTTGTGAGCGTCTGCATCGCTGGTGACCTCCTCGTGGTCTCGAGCGTACGCTACGCTACAGCGAATCCTTCCCCTAGACATAACCAATAACGTGTCCTGTGATCACTGGGCCGTGAGCGAACGTGACGCTTGAGCGTCTCGCCTACGGCTGAGCGATCGTTACGCAGATAGCGTACCATTACGGTACTTCTTAAGTAAACAGCGTACAGTGTTCTTAGCTTCATAAAGGGTTGTTTATACGACAAAGGAATTTGGCATTGTCAATTGGGGACTCGTCCGATCCTTCTCATATCTGCACTAGGTAGATCAGCAGACATTATCCCTCCAGCAAAGGGTGGGAGGTTGTCTCGCAGTTGCTGACGGGATAAGCGTCTGCTTCGCTTAGATAAAGAGTGCTGAAGGAATCCGGTAACCGGAAGTAAGAACAAAACGCTTGTGTCTTTTTAAAACTGTTTATTTTTCTTCTGTCTTGCGTATACACGCACACATACATTTATCTGCATTTCTTTTTCAAATTTCGTATATCACTATTCCTGTTTGCCAATTTTATAGTTGATAGAAAGTGCTAAAAAGAGATTTGCTGTTATTTAATAGTAGAGGTAATAGTTAAAGTATAGAACAACACACGGTTTGTCTGAAGATACAAGGCAGTCAGTGTGGATTGCGGTAGATGATCAGGGATCATTTACATTGATAAAAATATATTGTGTTACGGTGGATCTCTGCATTGCGTACACGTCTCGATAACAAAGACTAGCATACGCAATCCAAAAGGCAGACGCACGCAGCGTACATTACGCAACGTAGCGTCCGGTTACGCCCACGTAGCTCAAGTTGTGATAAAGTGAAGTAACGCAAAGGCGATAATTAACGCACAGCGGTAGATAACGCGACGCGGTAAATAACGCAAATCTATTTTTGGAAAATCTGAAATTTAGTTTAACAGATCCTGCTCCTAATTGGTAACACTTTTGGCCTAAAGACAATTTCTGCGCAGAAATAGATATAGAAACAAAGTGTACATGTGTTGAGTGAGTGTGTTTATACAATTTAAAAGGTGGATCCACAAGGAAAGCCGAGTACTCGTCAAGGGACATACGTGTAAGTGACATATACGGTGGCTAGGGAGGCATCCCTGGTTAAATAATATTTGAGCATTAGAGTATAGCGGACCATAAGGTAACAAGACCAGGAGGTCATAAGGTAACAGACCAGGAGGTCATAAGGTAACAAGACCAGGAGGTCATAAGGAACAGACCAGGAGGTCATAAGGTAACAGGTAAAATAGACAAAGAGGTCCGCTATAAAAGTCCAGTGGCACAACGCCTGGGGTGTTGGTGCAGAACCCATATAGGCCATACAAGCTCTTGCTGAAGGAATCGCGGCCGGAAACATCGATTCCATTGATCTTTCAGTACATGACAAGTAGTGCTCGTGAACTGAACGATTGGACCGCACGTAATTGTGTGCAGTAGTTAGTAATCTGACCTAATACCATTAGAGTAAAGTGGTCACAAACGCTATTTGTACATTCTGACGTGATTTGTGTAATTTTTTTATTTTTGGAAGGGAAGTTCGCTGGTCACTCAGGAACTATCCAACAACCGATACTTGCTGGGGAACGCGCCCCAGTAAATAAAGGTTCACAGGGGCCCTGGGTTGGGTACAGCAGCTCTGGTTACAGTGATTGCAGCACAGGCCAACGTGGGTGAGAAGTAAGTGGGGTACTTGATAAACCACCACCGCCGGCCTGCCCAAGGACATCTTGGTTTGTTTGTAAGGGTCCGCTGAAAACCTTGAGATAAAGATCCAAGGAGGAATAAGCAACGCCTGCAGATTATGGGGGCCATTTGTTCAGGTAGGGGGCGATCAACCTCGGTTCGGGTTGATTCAGAGAACCGACCAGTTGGGTCGGCACGATATGTAATGTGTGAAAAATACGGTAGTCACACAGAGGTTTTATGTGATGAATGGGAGAGAATGACTGTACAAGACAGGGACAAATTCCCAAGAATAGGTAGCTTCAGTCCAGAAGTGTTACAAAATTTAAGGAGGAGGATATGTCTCGTAAAATCATCAAAGAGACGAATTCAGCATCATGATTATTTACAGTTATGGCACCAGGAAGGTGAGATACAGAGAGGTTTGGCTCTGGCGGCAGGATCTGGGGCAGTCAGGAAGTTGATTGCCACAGCTCCTCCTCCACCATACATTGCAGGAGAGAAGTTGATTGCGGAGAGAAACGCACTGGGTTGTAAAACACAAACTCTTAGTAACCCTGTAAATGTAACTGATGTTAACCAAATAACTCATGCAAGTATTAACCCGTGCAAGTTGTACCCTGTTTTGAACCTTCCCCAGGAGTGTGATCAAGAAGAAGATTCGGCAACAATTTCAGCTCTCTCTCTTGCGGCCACCATAGCAGAGACCACAGTAGGCACAGCGACACCCACGAGATTAGTGAAAGCCCCTAGCGGAGGGATAGGTGAGGTCGTGTCAACGGGTAAGTACGGCACCATGCACTACACTGAAACCATTGTACCACAAGTTGTAGAATCTACACAGGAAGAGGCTGTTAGAATTGCTCCTGTAAGGGTAATAGCAGTTCCCAATGGAAAAACAGATGTGTCTGGAGCCACTCCCATAAGGAACATTGCCATGTACACCCCATTTTCCAGAATGGAAATAAGAACAATAGTGTCCGAATTTCCTGACCCCAGGAAAGACTTAGTTGCTAGCCAAAAATACATCAGGGATTTAGGAAACACTTTAGAGCCCAATAACAAGGATTGGCAGATACTGCTAAGAGCTTGTTTACCTTCCAATGTTGATGCAACTCAGTTCTTAGCTGACTGTGCATTGGATAAAGATGTACCGCTTACAGACGTGTACAACAAGGATAATGTAAAAAGGATAAATTTACAGCTAAAGGAGTATTTCCCAGCCGTTGTTAAATGGAACAAGATATTTTCCATTAAGCAAAAGGAGTCCGAAACGGCAATAGAATATTTTCACCGGGCACTATTAGAAATGGCAAAGTACACTGGTATAGAAGACATAAAGACCAACCCAAACCATCGAGAAGTAGCAGTATCTGTACTGATGGATGGTTTGAAAGAAACATTAAAAGCTAGGGTTCAGACCACGCAACCATGCTGGCGAGGTCTGTCAGTGTCCACATTGAGAGAGGCTGCTATTGATCACGACAGAAACATCACTAGGCACAGGGAGTCGCAAAGTGATAAGTTGATGTCCGTAAGTATACAGGCGCTGACCACAAGGCAGCCTGCGTATGTACCACCGAATCCTGTGGGTAAGGCAAGTGTAATAACATGTTTTTCTTGTAACAGACCGGGACACTTTGCACGAGAATGTAGAACAAAGAATGTACAAAGATCTTTTCAACCCTCTAGACAACAACACAACACACGACAGTGGGAGCAGGGTCCACAGAGGCGGAGTTTTGAGCCACATACAGGGGAAACAAAAAGATATCCCCCGAACAGAGATTGGCATGCCTCTGGTAGTTCCCAGCTAACCCCCGCACAAGTAGTTGCTGCCAATGGGATTCAGGGAGGTCAGCATACCCAATAGGGGTGTGGCCATACCTGTAATCTGCACCCAGTTAAATTGATTACTAGTCTTGGAAGCGAACCAGAGATTGCAATCAATGTAGCTGGTAAAACTTTAAACTTTCTTGTAGACACAGGGGCGGCCAAGTCAGTGATAAATTCGACAGTGGGCATGAGAACCACTGGTAGGACAATTCCAGCCATGGGAGTAACAGGAGTAGTCCAGCACTACCCTGTTAGCAAACCAGCCGAGATTACAATAGGGCCTTTGCATACCAAGCATTCCTTTTTGCTGGCTGCATCTGCACCAACCAATCTCCTGGGTAGAGACTTACTATGTAAAATGGGGTGCGTCATTTATTGTACTCCTGAAGGTGTATTCTTGGACATTCCTGAGAATCACGCTCAGGAAGTACGAGACATGTTAGACTCCCCATCAAAATTAATGTCACACACCATTATGACAAATAGGAATCCATCCCAAGTAGAAGAGATGACATCTCAGATACCAGAGTCGCTTTGGACAAAAGATGGACAGGACACTGGATTAATGGCAAACGTAGCTCCAGTAGTTGTGCAAGTAAAAGATGGTAGGATAGCTCCAAAAATCCCACAGTATCCTCTGAAGCCAGAGGTGGAGTTAGGAGTTTTCCCAGTGATAGAGCGCTTGCTACAACAGGGCATTCTAGTAAGAACGTCCAGCACAGCAAATAGTCCCATCTTCCCTGTTAAAAAGAGTGGGGGGAGGGGTTACAGGCTAGTGCAGGATCTAAGGGGGATTAACAAAATAGTTGAGAGTCAGTTCCCCGTAGTGCCTAATCCAGCTGTCATCCTAATGCAAATTCCTCCCACTGCCAAATTTTTCACTGTTATTGACCTCTGCTCCGCTTTCTTTTCGGTACCTCTGCACCCTGACAGCCAATATTTGTTTGCATTCACATACAGAGGAGTCCAATACACGTGGACTCGGTTACCCCAAGGTTTCATAGATAGTCCAAGTATATTTTCTCAGGCTTTGCATGATTGTTTACAGTCTTTCCAACCAGAGAGTGGATCAGTATTGATACAGTATGTGGATGATTTACTGCTGTGTTCAGATTCACTGGAAGCTTCCCTGAAGGATACGAAACAGCTCCTGTTTCATCTTTCAGACACAGGTCACAAGGTTTCCAAAGACAAGTTGCAATTATGCCAAACTAAGGTAAAATATTTGGGACACTGTCTAACACAAGGACTGAGACACCTGACCGCTGATAGAATCCAAGCCATTAGAGACATGACACTGCCACAAACCCAGCAACAGATCAGGACGTTTTTAGGAATGTGTGGGTATTGCCGTAACTGGATCCCAGGGTTTTCCATATTGGCGCTACCTTTGCAGGAAATGGTCTCCTCAAACAAACCTGATCGGATTTCGCATACAGACGAATCCGAAACAGCATTTGAGAGACTCAAGCAATGCCTAACGCAGGCACCGGCACTAGGTATGCCAGACTATGGGAAACCCTTTGAACTATACGGAACAGAAAGTGCTGGGTGCGCAGCAGGTGTACTAACACAAAAACACGGTGATGCCAGCAGGCCAGTTGCATACTACAGCGCTCAGCTAGATACGGTAGCGCGATCCCTTCCCACGTGCTTGCGTAGCGTTGCGGCGATAGCATTACTAGTGACGAAAAGCGAAGATGTCGTGCTAGGCCACAACCTCACAATCCATACGCCACATGCAGTATCGGCCTTATTGAATTCTGCCCAAACCAGACACGTCTCATCAGCAAGGTTTACAAGATGGGAATTGGCATTAATGGCCCCAGTAAACATCACCATAAGGAGATGCAGTGCATTAAATCCTGCAACTTTTCTCCCAGGTGTGCCTGGTCAGACACAAAGGGTGGAAGGTGAGAGTGATGGGGAAGGAGGATTTAATGCAAAGGGAGATACACATGATTGTATGGAATATTTGACCCAAAATTTTACCGCAAGGCCTGACATCAGTGACAATCCACTGGAAGATGCAGAACTCACGTTCTACACGGACGGTAGTTGTCACAGACAGTCAGACTCGGGAGACTTGTGTACTGGATACGCAGTCGTAGATGACCAAGGCACCATAGAAGCGGAACCGCTAGGCCCACCTCACTCAGCCCAGGTTGCTGAACTGGTCGCCCTAACCAGAGCATGTGAATTGGCTAAGGGTAAGCCAGCCAATATCTACACCGATTCCAGATACGCGTTCGGGGTAGTACATGATTTCGGAGCCCTATGGCGGCTCAGAAATTTCATGACGGCGGCTGGTACACTGATAGCGCATGCAGCATACATAAAAAGGCTTCTAACAGCGATACAGGAACCCGACAGAGTGGCTGTTATCAAATGTAAAGCACATACATATAGCCAAGACCCAGTATCCCTTGGTAACAGCCGAGCAGACGAAGCTGCAAAGCTTGCAGCTGCTACCCCCATACGGACAGACACCACACAGTTGATGGTATTTAATACCATCAACACACAAAAGTTGTGTGAGATGCAGAATTTGTGTTCCACACAGGAAAGAGCAGTCTGGAGGGCAAAGGGATATGGCCAGGAGTCATCAGGGCTCTGGACGGATGGACATGGTAAACCAGTGGCCCCCAGGGCATACCTTCCATGTCTGGCTGAAGCAGCTCACGGGCTGACTCATCTAGGCAAGGAGGGGATGTGCAAATTGGTAAGAGCATACTGGTGCGCCCCAGGATTCTCCTCTCATGCTAGTAAAAGAGCAATGTCATGCCTTACCTGTCTGAGAAAGAATATTGGAAAAGCAATACCTACAGAACCATCCCATATCCCACCTGCCGGCGGCCCTTTTCAAGTAATACAAATTGACTTCATTCAATTGCCCCCATGTAGAAATTTGAAATATGTACTTGTCTGTATAGATGTTTTCTCGAATTGGGTCGAAGCTTTTCCAGCAGCTACAAACACTGCTATGTTTACAGCTAAGAAAATTGTGCAGGAATTTGTATGTAGATATGGTATCCCTAGAATCATTGAAAGTGATAGGGGTACCCATTTTACAGGTGATGTCTTTCAAGGAATGTGTAAGTTGATGGGAATTGATAGCAAGCTGCACACTCCGTACCGTCCACAGGCGAGTGCGAAGGTCGAAAGAGTGAACAGCACTATTAAAAATAAATTGAGTAAAGTAATGGCAGAGACAGGATTGACGTGGCCAGAAGCTTTACCCATTGTTTTGTATAGCATCAGAACCACTCCCAGGTCCCCTCTTAATCTGTCTCCTTTTGAAATCTTGTTTGGTCGACAACCGCATGTCATGATTAACCCTCAAGATGATTTGAAATGTAACAATGAAGCAACTGTAAAGTACTTGATTAACATGAGTAAACAGTTGAGGAATCAAAATGATAATCTGAAGTTAGTGATTCCTGATTTACCAGATAGTAATTGTCATGACATTGAACCTGGGGATTATGTAATGATACGAAATTTTCTACGCTCAGGTTGTCTTATTGATAGATGGGAAGGACCATACCAGGTCTTATTGACTAGCACCACAGCATTGAAGGTTGCTGAGAGAGAGACTTGGGTCCATTCATCCCACTGCAAGAAGGTTGCTGACCCAGAGAAGTCCCGTGATAAGGAACAGACGGTAGAGGTTGTATCACTGGAGTGTCTGTTCCAGGAGGACTGAGGCGGCACCTGAGCCTTGAAGATCGAAAGCAGCTGTCGACTCCCCTCTCCCTTTTATTGTTTTTCTCCACTTCCCATCCCCTCTCCCTTAAAATTTCTTTTCCCCCTTCTCATTCTTCTCTATTTCCTCCTCAAAGATGGACTTGCCCCAAGAGACTGTGATCCGGATTTTGATGTTAACCATGATGTTGACCAGAGCAGTCTGTTCCGGCGAGAGTACCATAGAGGTCGAGAGAGGTTCTGGAATGGGTTCCGATTATGATGATGGAGGCGTAGTTTTCCAAGATCAACCAAACCAACAAGCAAAGGCGAGTATCAGAAAACGATCCGATAGAAGAAATTGTGATGGATTGTTAGCTGAAGAAAATTGTATCTGTAGGCTCTGTGATAATCTGGTTGAAGATGGATGCATAAAGAAATGCCAATCTAGTTTTAATATCCATATGGACCGGCATCCATTGAGTGACTATCACTCCTTAGTGGGTAATGTGTTAAACAAGACCGATTGTTGGGTATGCTCTCAAGTACCTCAGGGTCACAGCAAATCAGGGCTAGTACCATTTCCTTTAACGTTAGGGGAGGTACTTGAGCTAAATGGTGGGAGACCGGTGGACCGGAGGTTTAACATCTCCAGCCCTCCTAGTTTGAAGCTCCACCAATACCATGTGGATAGATCCCTCTTATGTTTTAATATCTCCAATCCTAGAAAACCGGGAAATTGGGAAGTGTCATGGAGCAACCTTACCATGACCTTTTCACACAGAGCAGATAGAATGCCTACAGATACAGAGCTCGTACGCCACATAGCCAGTAGAGGAAAATCTTTTCGGTATCGATATACCTTAGGAAATAGGATTACTAGAGTTGGAGAGGTATCACCAGGATACTGTGCACATATCATACAAACTGATACGTGCATTAGGCAGATGGAAGAATTAGGGTCAGGAGATTTCACCTGGAAGGTTTGTAACATGGTCATGTCCTTCTCCGTCCCATATGTTCTCCCCGATGATGCATATTTCATATGCGGGAGAAAGGCGTACAAGTGGCTTGCCCCAAACTCTGAAGGATTGTGTTATATTGGAAAAGTATTGCCTGAAGTGATGACTGTAACACATGACAAAATGAAGGACATACACCGTGGTGCCCAAGCTCCTTATACTCACACTCATTACGAGCACCGAGTTAAAAGACAACTGTCAGAAAGATTAGAGCATCCGGCCTCTGATCTTATCCATGAATCCACCGGGATTCAGGTTCTGGTAGCGTTAGATTTCACTCGCACCGCTCGAGGTGTGATGAATTATAAATACATTTCCGCACTCGCCAATTTGTTAGATAATATCACTGAAATGTATGATGACACGTTTAGATACACTGGAAGAGAACTTCAAGCTTATAAAACAGAACTGGTTCAGCATAGGATGGTTCTTAATTACCTTACAGCAGTAACAGGCGGATATTGTGTTACATTGGCAACACAGTACGGCATAAAGTGTTGCACGTATATCACAAATAGCACCGAGGATCCGGTAGAGGTCATAGACCAGAAGATGGATGATATTCTCCAATTAAAGTGGGAATTTCGTCGAAAACACAATCTCACCCTTGCTGCTGTAGGTAATGAGCTGACTGGTTGGGTGTCATGGTTGAACCCGCGAAATTGGTTCTCCGGTTTGGGAGAATGGGCTCAAGGAGTCATAATGGATGTTGGAAAGTTTCTCCTGTGTATCTTAGGTGTCGTTATATCAATTGGATTGGTATTTAGATGCGGGCAGGCTTTAATGAGGTGCAAACAAAGTACAAAAGTGATGAGCTTGAGGAGCGAGGAAACTGTAATTAACCTGGATTTGATTTATGACCCAATGATAGAAACCAGAATGTGATGAAAATGCGATTATACGGTCCGTTTCTTTCACCTGTTTTTCTGCTTTTCTCCAAGATACAAAGACCCCTTGGACGAGGAAGCTGACGAGACGAGATGTATACAGACAACAGACAAGCACCAAAGAGGAAGATTTGACAACTTTAAATATGGACACTTGATGAACTTTGCCATGGATCCCCAGTTTCCCTAGTACTTTTAAACTCACGCTAGCCCAACATTTTTTGTAAATCTGATAGCTCAGACAAAGCTATTTGCTCATGCCAAAGGAGCAATACAGCGCAAAGAAGACGACTCTCAACAGATACCGAACACAACTTCGACGACAGATGTACATTTCCCTGACATAGAATATCATTGCATTTTCCATAAGTGTTCTTTATCTTCATCTCTACAACCCTCAGGTAATAACACACATAGACGATAGGGAATACAGGCACAGATATCAGCAACCACATACCTCCCCCATTCATGTATCATCAACTAAAATGTGCATCCCCATTTTGTTGCAACCACAGCCGAAATGAGCTCGGTAGAGTTTGACAGCCCATCCACAGACCCTTAGTACGGGATAAGAAGGAATTCAAATGTATACTTCGCAATACCTCGAAGCTTGATTTAACACACGTACGGCACGATGATACATGACCCCCCAAACATGGACTCATACACACATGCTTCTACTTTCTCACTAGGTCATACCCTTTTCACACCTACTCCTCTCTTCTTCCTTACCCCACCAGGGAAATCAATTAACCCCTGACAGTTATTATTGACTGCCAAAGGGTGGACTGTCGAAGTCAGAAAAATGTCTCTATGCACGTTGCCATATTTGCACCGCACACTGGTCCGTGCTGCGCGTGCATGCGCTCTCCCGTGAAGGCGCATACCCGCAATAGCGTGCACTCGCAGGCGCGGTATGCGTATTTACGGTAGAGTTTATGTGATCGTAGCGTGCGACTCATTCGTTACATATTTTCACAATTAATGTAGTTTACAGATCATGATCCCTTTGATAGTTTCTGAAAGTTTGGTTAAAATACAATGTCCCAGAGCTGAGGAATCCCTCTTTATATCGTACGAAGGGTCTAACAGGAATCATACAGCAGTGTTTGGTACCCATCGGAAGAGTATTTAATTAGCAATATTCCGGTGTTGGTTTGGAGCGTATTAATCACTCGTGCGAATAGTTACGGACATAAGAAGTTTATGTCCATTTCTATTATTTACTCATACTCAGGTATGCGGCGGGAAACCCAGTTTCCCACCCACCTGAGCTGTTGGAAATCGTCACAGCCCACCTGTATGAATCACCCTATGACCTTTTGTTATGATGCAGGGCCGAATTCCTTCGGCCAATGGACAATGGGATTGTAGGGACTATGAGATTGCATTGTGTGTGGGGCATAAATAGGCAGGCCGACCATATCCGACGCTCACTCTCTCATCAACGGTTATCTGCTGATAGCCGGGAGCTGGATATCGAGGCGCATGCGATCGTTACCCTTTGTGCGTAAGTTTTCTCTCCGTAATCATTGTCTTTCTGTGAGCCAATTTCTCTCATCTCTCTCCGTCTCTCTCTATCTCTCTCTCTCCTCTTTTCTCTTATATCTCTCATAGTATTGTAGCATTGTATTGTATTGCATTTAGGTCAGTGTAGTATTGTCTTTTTGTATTTATTGTTTAGATCTGTGGTTAGGAAGTCTCTGTTATATTGTAGTGTATCATTTGTACTGTTATCCCCTTTTACAAGTATATTAGATATAATACAGTTAATAGGCCTTGGAACCTAAACCAGTATCTGTGTATTTTCTATAGTGTTAAGTGTTCACTTGAGCGTCGGTGACGCTCAAGCAGCTTTGTAGTTAGTCAGGTTACACAAGGTTGCACTTACACCCTGTACTCACATTAAGGTATTCAGTGTATTTCATTGGTATAAGGTTTTAACATAAAGGTATAGTGTTGTGAGCGTCTGCATCGCTGGTGACCTCCTCGTGGTCTCGAGCGTACGCTACGCTACAGCGAATCCTTCCCCTAGACATAACCAATAACGTGTCCTGTGATCACTGGGCCGTGAGCGAACGTGACGCTTGAGCGTCTCGCCTACGGCTGAGCGATCGTTACGCAGATAGCGTACCATTACGGTACTTCTTAAGTAAACAGCGTACAGTGTTCTTAGCTTCATAAAGGGTTGTTTATACGACAAAGGAATTTGGCATTGTCACATCATATATGGGGCTTGCAATGCGCTCAATATTGTCAGTCTGTGATTTGTCAATCGGTAATGCTTGGGGTGGCGATTGATCTAAATATACATACATCGCACTCTGCTTCCTGCCTACCACATGTTCCCTGTGCCGCTTGCGCTTTCTCAATCTGGTTAATGTTGTTACAGCCTATTTCACCTTTGCACGTCGGAATAACTGTGAATTCTTGTATGTTAAACAAGGTTTAATTCGTGGTTTTTTTTACAGGCATTTAAATTTAAAACACGTTTCAAACCATTGCCTAACATGCCTAGTCACGGCTCAGTTTCATTTATTTCTGCAAAATGATGTATGTTGGCTTTAATAAATTCAGTTGTCTTAACTGACCGATCTATGTATTTTGACATGACATTCATATACGTCTCAACAACTTCTTTAACAATGTCTTATTTACATTTACTACCGTGGCTCACACCTTTAATGTGTTTTAACAAATATCCAGCTTTTTTACGCCCATGTTCTCAACATCTTCCCGTATCTTACCCAACAACGCGTAAAATTGTATTTCGGCGTCTTGGCCTAATTGTTCTGTATTTTGACATTCATCAACTATGTTGGGCGCTATCCCTCGCGCCGGTGCACAAGCATCAGCCGATGCGTGTACCATGGCTGTCGTTGTAAAAATATTGGGCATTGTAATAAGCTCTTGCCCATTTATGTCATCAATATCTGATATCACAGGATTACCAGCTATGTGTCTTGTTTCTGTTTCAGAGCAATCCTGTGTATCGGGAATAGTGATGACATCGGATTGCGACAATTGCTTAACATTACTTCTTGAGTCAATATTTGATAACAAACCAATGTCTGCTATGTGCCTTGTTTCTGTTTCAGAACAAACCTGTGTATCTGGAATTGTGATTACAGCTGATTGCGGCAATTGCTTAACATTACTTCTTGAGAGACGCGATTCCCTCTTAACCTTTACAGTCTTTGTATTACCAGCGACATCCCGGTCTGCAGTGTTAAACGCTGTGTGTGTTTTGATGTTACAGCAACATCGTTACTTACGCTTGATACAGTTTGTAACGCAATCCTTCTCCGTTGCGGCTTATCATTTTCGGAATATGACAATTTTCTTTTAAGATCTGTAAATGCTGAATTATGACTTCTCTCATTCGTTCTTGGTCGAGCCGGCCTTCGTTTGTTCGGGTTGATACAACCGGTATGCACCACCATAACCGATGACCTAGCAACATCCTTTAGGCTGTTATGTACAATCGACGGCGTTACGAATTGATGGTTCTCCGTTTCAGCGGCGGTTGTGCGTTTTGATATTTTCCCGCTTGTACTAGGCCTGTGTATTTGCGCGACTGTATCACGGCCTGTTGGTATCGTAGGATCATATCGCCTTGCTACAGCATCATCTGTAATACATATATTATAAGATAAATATAAACGCCGATGCACGTAAATCAGCATTTAAATCACAGCATAACAATATACCATATAACAGTGTTTGATTACACACCTACTGCTGCGAATTGATGGTTCTCCGTTTCAGCGGCGGTTGTGCGTTTTCATGTTTTCCCGTTTGTACTAGGCCTGTGTATTTGCGCGACTGTATCACGGCCTGTTGGTATCGTAGGATCATATCGCCTTGCTACAGCATCATCTGTAATACATATATTATAAAATAAATATAAACGCCGATGCACGTAAATCAGCATTTAAATCACAGCATAACAATATACCATATAACAGTGCTTGATTACACACCTGCTTTATATTCAAATGTTTTAGCCCGTCCCCCTGTTACGTGGGGGAAAAACGGTCGCTCATCAACAACATTGCTGGTCTGTATAGCGGCGTTGTGACAATATTCATGTTTGTTCAATATGTCCCGTAGAATACCGTCAGCCGTCGCATCATCCATTTTTGTGGAATCTTTAGCCGGTGAAAAAATGAAAAAATAAATATTACATACGGTATAAAATTAGAATAACATGAAAAAGAGATGTATTATTGAGAATATAAAGTGTGTACAGTTGACAACAAATCAGCACAACTGTACAAGGTTTATTTTTAATTCTTTAGCCGTGGAAAAATAAATAAATAAATAAAAATAATAATAAAAAATAAATAAAAATATCATGTTACTCACAGGCTGGAGCCAATTCCAAAATATTAGTAAAATCGGGTATAATGCTGAAATCTAAACCAAATGGGCTATCTTCAACCGAATCGAAATTCTCTGTATTTGTGATTACTGTCATTAAATTGGGAGACATAAAAATGAGAAAATAATAATTATTTAATTACTTATCAATGTTTCCAGACTGTTGTACGTTCATACTATTTAAACTTTTAAAAATAAGTAAAAATGAACAAATTGTAGACCTTGACTATAATTTCATACTATTTAAACTTTAACTATAAATAAAAACGTGTCAATGGTATTTATAGACATAGCTTACCATGGGTCGTTTGATAACTTGGCAAATCATCATCGGATCCGGATGTACACATGACATCATATTTGTTGTTGATGTTCTGCATTGTCTGTCTCTGAACCAATAATTAAAATGAGATATGATTAAATGAACCACTAGATGGCACTATTGCCACATATTTAAATAACCTTCAGGCAGTCACATTAATTAAAAACCAAAAGAAATGCCTGGTGCTCGTATGATCAACTATCCTGTGCGATTGCCTGGTGCTCGTATGATCAACTATCCTGCGCGTTTTATCATGCACAAAATTAATTAAGTTAATCAATACTAAGCGGCTCCCAATGGTACTTACTAACAATACTAAGCGGCTCACAATGGTACTTACTAAATACCAATTGTAGATTAAAGTGCAAAAATGGAATATGAAATGTTAGGAAGCGCTTCCTAACATTTTATACAACTTGTTTGCACTTTACTCACATTAATTCACAGCTATATTTGTAAAATAAAAAATATGCAATTTGTATAAACATGAGATTAGTCAAACGATTTACATGAAATACAGTGTTGGTGCATTCCCAAAATGATTACCACATATTTAAACAGCCTTCAGTGAGTGACAATTATACTTATTTCACAGCCATATTTGTAAAATAAAAAAATATAACATGCTAGATCCATAATGATAATAATAATAAATAATAATAATAATAATAACAACACTTACCATAATGTCTTCACGTGTGTATAGCGATGCAAGTTCGTTTGAAATTCCTTCTCAGTGCTCTGTCCCACTTTAGTGCTGTGTCCTATTCTTATAGCCATGGCTGTGAGCCATATCGCCCCCACCAACCTGTGGTATGCCGTCCCACATTTCCAAGATGCTGGGGCGGGGTTTTTAAACATATAAACTTTGGTTTATACATTAGTAAATGTAATCATTCTTTTCAGTTACAATACAGATATAATCTGTTAGCGGTACCTTAAACGTCATACTCAGCGCTTCAAAAACATACCAAATACATATATATATATATATATATATATATATATATATATATATATACAGAAAAAACAATTCCTGAGTGCTCTAAAATTCTTGTATAGATTGAACAGAAGCCCTTCCAAATGGGTATATCTTATACTGTAGAAGATGAGGTTTTCTGGATTCCTACAGCGGATAACCAATCACCAAAAAAAAGTCACCCAAACAAACAATTAGAATAAAATTATTTAATAACAAAAATAATTCATAAAAAGCCCATAAACTTATTTAATAACAAAATTAATTCATAAAAAGCATTATACAGAAGTTCTTATGAACTAATGTACATGAAAACAAATTATTTTATGATACCATAAATATCCACTGGCTTACTGATTTGTAGCTAAAATTACTTTCAGGCTGCGTGTATAAGGTGTACATGTAACATAAACGCATTATGTGCTTAGATTTAGGACTCATCACCCCCTCATTATGATATCTAAGTTTCTGGATTCCTACAGCGGTTAACCAATCACCAAAAAAGCCACCCAAACAAACAATTAGAATAAAATTATTTAATAACAAAATTAATTCATAAAAAGCCCATACAATTATTTAATAACCAAATTAATTCATAAAAAGCATTATACAGAAGTTCTTATGAACTAATGTACATGAAAACAAATTATTTTATGATTCCATAAATATCCACTGGATTACTGATTTGTAGCTAAAATTACTTTCAGTCAAATTATTTTATGATTCCATAAACATCCACTGGATTACTGATTTGTAGATAAAATTACTTTCAGGCTGCGTGTATAAGGTGTACATGTAACATAAATGTATTCTGTGCTTAGATTTAGGACTCATCAACATGATATCTCATTATGATATCTAATTAATCCAAAATATGGAAAAATCCGATATCCAAAATACAGCTGGTCCCAAACATTTTGGATAAGGGATATAAATATATATATATATATTTATTTAAAAGCACTGTCATTTGAGTCAGCACATAACCCTGTAGGTGGCGCTAATGTTCTTCTACAGAGATAACAAGCTGGTTTAATAAACAGGTGTCATCATTACAAGCTTTGTATTCTGTAGTATTAAGACTTTTGAATTTGTTTTGTCATGGTAGTCTGTAGATCTGTGGATTTTTAAATTGTGCTGTCATCATTTATCACACATGGCCATTAAAATCAATATGTTTTTAAATTAGTGCCATGTGTGATGCTTCCGTACATCTAAGAAAATGGACATGGTCAGATTGTAGTCCGTAGATCTGTGGATTTTTAAAATGCGCTGTCATCATTTATCACGACTGGTCATTAAAATCAATATGTTTTTAAATTAGTGCCATGGGTGATGCAGCCATACATCTAAGAAAATGGACATGGTCATTAGTCATTGTGCTTTTTTAAAGCTGTACCGTGTGTACCAAGCATGATGTTTAAATTGTTGGAATGTGCGAACTATAACATGTGAACTATAACAAAGTAATGTTTGAAACTGTTTTTCATCACAAGCTGGCTTGTGATACAGATTTATTGCGCATTCTGCGACTGGTGTTGCGTGACACTCTGTTACACTCTGCGACTGGTGTTGCGTGACACTCTGGACTGGTGTTACGCGGCAATTTTTAATACGGTTTAATATCGAACACTATAAATTTAATATAAAATTTTATACTAAAGCGATATCAAACACTATCAGTTAATATTAAAGGGGTGGAGCCTAGGAGCAAGGGGGTGTGCCACCTGTCAGTTTGACAGAAAGGTTGTCTTTATCTATTGATTACTTATGTCGGTTCTTATCTATAACTTTGAGGCAGGCTGATGTACGTATACAGGACGTGTGGCCGGGGGAATACTGAGGCTGACTCCGAGAGATACTGGAATTTTTCCCTGGGACGGTGAACCGCTGTTTGGGGAGGCCTCGGTTCAGTCAATCTGGGCAGATACTGCAGGTAAATCTAAATTTGTGAGTTAGTTTCCCTCACAACGGTTGGTGACGCATTCTTTTGTGGGATGCAGTCGTTTTAACCGGTTCGATACCATTATTTTTCCTTTTCTGTGCAGACAGTGGAAGATGAAAAGGTAAGAGTTCTGCAGCCTTGTTCTGTTCGCAGAAGTGGATGTTGTTTTCTGATTTTACCACATCCACCACTTGTCGCTGAGTCTATCTGGCTGGACCCCACTCCGGTGGGGACTCGTCTACTACTTTTCAGTTAGTCCGGGAATAGACTAGGTCCTGTGAGTTAATTATAGAATCCAAAGGGGGACATTCTGGAGTTACGGATGTTTTCCCTCACTGATTTTCTAATAGACCTTGCCGTAGTATGCGACGCCATACCAGAGGTGCGTCAGGTTCAGGGCATTGTCCTGCTGTCCATGTAAAGGGAACAAAAAGTTTAAATGCGTGTTCCCCGCAATCAGATTACCTGGCTGGATTTCCAGGATTGTCTTTGCCATTTCATCGGAGTGATGACAGTATGATGGTTTTGTTTCAATATAAGAGACATTGTTATTCGGTACTGAGACGCTCTCCCAATTAAGGCGAGGTCAAGAAACAAGTGGTGCAAATCGTTGTTTCTCTCTGACTGTTCTTCATCACACAGGGAATGGCTGTTGGTCCCAACAACGCAGATGTCGGAGGTGGGTGTCAGATTAGATACTGAACGTTGAGGTTCTGTGTTTTTCCTGTGGAAAGTGGTCTGAGGATCCAGAGTCGGATCAGATTTGCAGTGATAATCCATCAATATGTTCCATTATTGTAGCAGATGGCTGCGGCCTAAGAGGCCTTTTTCGGTCAGCAGGTCAAATGCTAGAGTAGTTGTCAAGGAACCAGTTGGAAATGTGGTCCGGGTTTCACCTGCACATGCACCGGAATATAATCTAATGGCCAGGGCATCGCTCCTGTGGTGTCTGCTCAGTTCTCACCTTCTAGAGTAGGGGTGGGCAACATGCAGCCCGTGAACCGATTCTACCTGGCCCGCTGTCCCATACCGCTGTGCAATGACAAGCGGCCCAGCTGAGCCGCTTGTCATTGCGCTACGAAGCTCCGACGCCGCTGAGGAAATACCCGGTCTGCTGACCGGGATTTCCTCTGTGACATCAGGCGCTGGGCGGTATAGGGGGCGGAGCCATGGAAGGAGAGGGCAGCGGGTAGCAGCAGCGGCTCTGTGCAGCAAGCAGCGGATCTGGCAGAAGGCGGTTGATAATCTGGGCAGCAGATCTGCCACTGTGAAAAAAATACATCAACGGTAAAGCTGCTATATGGGTCCGGGGGGGAGGAGGAGGCGGGGGAGGGAGGGAGGGAGGAGAGGAGGGGGGTAGAGACTGCTGTATAGGTTCAGGGGAAGGGGGGTAGAGACTGCTGTATAGGTTCAGGGGAGGGGGTGAAGGGGGGTAGTGACTGCTATATGGGTTCAGGGGTGGGGGAAGGGGGTAGAGACTGCTATATGGGTTTAAGGGAGAGGGGAGGTTTGAGACTGCTATGTGGGTTCAGGGAAGCGGGTGGGGGGAGCTAGTAACCAGCTGTGAATACGATTGATAACAGCATTACACAGGATGCTGTTTGTTTGTTTTCTGCAGTTTTTATTTTTTATTTTTTTATTACTGGATGTGTTTTTTAGACATTTGTATTTTGGCTGTAAAAACTACGTATGCGGTGTAATGTATATTGTGGTGTGTGTGTGTGTGTGTTTTTATAGTTATATATATATATAGTCCATGGTGGCAGCCCGGCACTCCGTTACCCCCATGGGGGTATTGCTCCGGTGCCCTCCTAGGGGTATGGCAACCCCAATATGCAGAATGGAGAGAGACGGCGGCACTCAGAGTCTTTCACTTACAGATGAATTGAAGCAAAAAAGTGCATTTATTCGTCAACGTTTCGGGGGACGAACCCCCTTCCTCTGACGGAATTTCTCAGGCATCAAGTCTTGAACAACAGCTAGACTTGATGTCTGAGAAATTCCGTCAGAGGGGTTACCCTAATGATATCCTCAAGCAGGCACGCAAAAAGGTCATGGCCCTTAGTAGGAGTGAGGCATTGAGGGGTGAAAGCCCCAAAATAAATAATGACAAAATAACCTGGGTCAATGAATTCAATACTAACAGCTCTAGGACCAACAAGAGGATTAAACAGATGTGGCCCATCATTAGTTCTGACCCGGGTTTATCATCCCTGAAACATTCTAAAATTATGCCATGCTACACTCGTAGCGCTAACATCAAGGACCTAGTGGTCAAAAATGATATCTCGGGCTTTAAAACAGCCTCGACAGCCAAACATTTTTTGAGCCGAAAGCCTGGCTGCTTCAAGTGTTTAGGCTGTACCACTTGTAGCTATATGCTCACGGGAGATTTCATTCAACATCCACACACAGGGAGAAAAATCAGCATCCGATGGCCTTTGACCTGCAGTTCCTTATATGTAATATATGTGCTGGTCTGTCCCTGCAGCTTATATTATGTAGGCAAGACACACTGGGGTATATTTACTAAGCTCCCGATTTTGACCGAGATGGCATTTTTTCTTCAAAGTGTCATCTCGGTAAATCTCGGTCATTTACTAAACACTAATCACGGCAGTGATGAGGGCATTCGTAATTTTTTGCTAGTTCAGGTAAAAAATTACGAATGAATACACCATCGGTCAAAACGCGGCTGTTTAAGTATGAATCTCGGTCATTTACTAAGAAGTGCAAAGCAAAAAAACACAAAACACTGCCGTGAAAAATTACAACTCGTAAAAAAGTCCTAAAAAAAAACAGACCTGCTTTTTTTATCCGTGATTTGAGATGCATGCAGGGATCCATGAGATCCGTGCATGTATATCAGTGGAACTGGGAAGGGGTGGGAAAGTGCTTATTTTTGCCCAAAAAATTGCGTGGGGTCCCCCCTCCTAAGCATAACCAGCCTCGGGCTCTTTGAGCCGATCCTGGTTGCAGAAATATGGGGGAAAAAATGACAGGGGTTCCCCCATATTTAAGCAACCAGCATCGGGCTCTGCGCCTGGTCCTGGTCCCAAAAATACGGGGGACAAAAAGAGTAGGGGTCCCCCGTATTTTTAAAACCAGCACCGGGCTCCACTAGCTGGACAGATAATGCCACAGCCGGGGGTCACTTTTATATAGTGCCCTGCGGGCGTGGCATCAAAAATCCAACTAGTCACCCCTGGCCGGGGTACCCTGGGGGAGTGGGGACCCCTTCAATCAAGGGGTCCCCCCCCCCAGCCACCCAAGGGCCAGGGGTGAAGCCCGAGGCTGTCCCCCCCCCATCCAATGGGCTGCGGATGGGGGGGCTGATAGCCTTTGTTGTAAAATAAAAGATATTGTTTTTAGTAGCAGTACTACAAGTCCCAGCAAGCCTCCCCGCATGCTGGTACTTGGAGAACCACAAGTACCAGCATGCGGCGGAAAAACGGGCCCGCTGGTACCTGTAGTACTACCACTAAAAAAATACCCAAAAAAACACAAGACACACACACCGTGAAAGTATAATTTTATTACATACATACACACATACATACATACATACCTTATGTTCCCACGCAGGTCGGTCCTCTTCTCCAGTAGAATCCAAGGGGTACCTGTTGAAGAAATTATACTCACCAGATCCATGGGTCCAGGCTCCTCGGCAAATCCAGGGTTAATCCACGTACTTGAAGAAAACAAAAAAACGGTGTCCCGACCACGAACTGAAAGGGGACCCATGTTTGCACCCCACCCCATGCTGTGCCCCGCTTCTGGTGTGGTGGAGAGTGCAGTGTTACTTGCACCCCACCCTGTGAGTGGTAAGTGCATAGCTGTGCCCCGCTTCTGGTGTGGTGAGTGCTGTGGTTTTTTTCTCTGTGTGTATATATATATATATATATATATATATAAAACTATGGGCCTAATTCAGACCTGATCGCTAGGGTGTGATTTTTGCACTGCTACGATCAGGTAGTCGCTGGCTACAGGGGGAGGGGATAATCGCTGTGCAGGGAAGCTGCAGAAACAGAAGTTTGTGCAGTCTCTGCGCAGCCCAGGACTTACTCTTCCAGTGCAATGATCGGGGCCGGAGCTGACGTCAGAAACCCTCCCTCCAAACGCCTGGTCCCTCCTGCATTTTTCCGTGCACTCCTCTAAACCGGTCAGTTGCCACCCACAAACGTCCTCTTCCTGTCAATCACCTTGCGATCGCTTTGTTCGCACCATCCCATCACTGCCTGACGCTCCCCAGCGCGGCGGACCGTTGTGCCTGCGCGCTGCAATGCATGCGCAGTTCAGACCCGATCACCGCTGTGCGGAAATACACAGCAGCGACCGGGTCTGAATTGGGCCCTATAACGGGTCTCATTTTGCAGCAACTGCTGACTAAGGGGCTGATTCAGACCTGATCACTGTGCTGCAAATTTTGCTGTCCTGCGTTCGGGTAGTCGCCGCCCCCAGGAGGAGTGTAAATTCACCCGTGCAAGTGTACGATCGTATGTGTACGCAGAGCTGCAAAAATCTACTTTGTGCAGTCTCTGCGCAGCCCAGGACTTACTGCTACAAATATTTGTCATTCATATTAGTCCCCGCCCTGGTGTGTGGCCCTCGAATATTCACTGGAAGTGTTAAGAGGCCCCCCAGCTGAAATTATTGCCCACCCCTGTTCTAGAGGGACGGAGATTCAAGATCCAGGATTAAATCCTGGTGTCCATGTATGCGGATCTCCGAGGCTGGGGAGCAGTCCTTGCTAGGGACGTATTTCCAAATGAGAAGGTCAAGCTGGGAAGCTTGTCTGCAATAAGCTTTCTTGAATTAAGAGCTATTTTTGACAAACATATTCTTTGTGATCTGCCCGTGTTAGTTCTGTAGGACGACTTGACGGCAGTGGCGTAAGTAAGCCGCTAGGGTGGAACAAGGAGCAAAGCGGAAATGGCAGAATATCCAAAAGTTTGCCGCTGGGTGGAAAGACTGGAAAACGATATATTAGCAGTCTTCGTTCCGGAGGTAAACGACGGAGAAATAGATTTCCTCTGCAGACGCGATCTCCATCAGGGAGAAATACAGTCGTCATCGAGAAGTTTTCACAGAAGTGACAAGTCTTTGAGAAGTGCCTCAATTGGACATGCTGGCGTCTCGCCTCATTGAGCGGTCTCAGGAATATTGTTCCAGATCAAGGGACACTCAAGCTATAGCAGTGGAAGTCCTCGTGACACCTTGGGTGTTTTTAGTCGGTCTATGTGTCCCCTACGCTCTCACTTTTTCTGAAGGTGATAAACATAAGAAGAACAAAGCTTTAGGCGATCCTCATTGTTCCGTCTAGCCAAGGAGGGCTTGGTATCCAGTTTTCCAGGATTTACTCATGGAAGATCCCTGGCCTCTTCCTCTTCGTGAGGAACTGTTACAGCTAGACCCCGGAGTGTATCAAGTCTTACCGCGGCTGCGTATGATGGTGCGTGGCGGTTGAATGCCATATCCTAGCCGAAAGGGTATTTCCAGTGAAATCATATCCACACTTATTCAGGCTAGGAAAGAAATAACGGCAAAGCCTTACCACCGTAGTTGGCGTAAATATGTGTCTTGGTGTGAATCCAAGAAGGTTCCTACGGAAGACTTTCAGCTGAGTTGTTCTTCTCCATTCTTTGCAAGCAGGTGTGGATGCAGGCCTAAAGTTAGGCTCCTTTTCAGTGCAGTTTTGGCCTTATAAATTTTCTTTAAAAAAAAAAAAATAAGGATTTGGCCACCTTTCCGGAAGTTCAGATTTTCATGAAAGGAGTACTGCACATCCGACATCCATTGGTGCCCCCATTGGCACTGTAGAACCTTGACGTGGTGTTGCGTTTCTTGTATCACACTGATTGGAACCTTTATGAAAGGTCGTGTTAAAAGATTTCTCTCTTGAAGTGTGGTCATGCTATTGGCTTTGGCGTCCGCAAGGCGGGTGTCAGAAGTAGCGGCTTTGACTCACAAGAGCCCCTGCTGGATCTTCCATGTGGATAGAGCGGATTTGAGAACTCGGATAATAGTTCTGCCAAAGAAGTGGTTTCTGTGTTTTCGCAGATACCAGCCTATGTTGGTACCTGTGGTTTTTTAAGCATTGGCTGATTCAAAATTTCTCGATGTGGTCGGGGCTTTGAATATTTATGTCACCAATTTGGCTCGGATTGAGGAAACAGGCTCCGTTTGTCCGGTATGCATGATTGGGGCGCCTTCGTCAATGCAGTCTGTTACACGCTGGGTCTGTGATATGATTCGGCGTGCTCGGTCTACGGCTGGATTGCCGTTACCGACGTTGGTGGAGACCCATTCTCCTAGGAGGATGGGCTGTTCTTGGGTGGATGCCCGAGGAGTCTCGGCAGTTTAACTTTGCCGAGCGGCTGCTTGGTCGGGTTCAAACACTTTTGCTAAGCTCTACAAGTTTGATACCCTGGCTGATGGTGACCTCCTATTTGCTCGATCAGTGCTGCAGTCGTCCGCACTCTCCCGCCCGGTCTGGAGCTTTGGTATAAAGCCCATGGTCCTTACAGAGTCCCCAGCATCCTCTAGGACGTTTGAGAAAATAGGATTTTAATACCTAATGGTAAATCCTTTTCTCTTAGTCCGAAGAGGATGCTGGGCGACCGTCCCAGTGCGTACTGTATCTGCAGTTATTGGTTATGGTTACACTCTTGTGGTGTTCTTTTCAGTCAGCCTGTTGCTGACGTTATTCATGCCATGGCAGGCGGTATTCTTTTATTGGTTGTGTTGACACACAGGTTGGGTTACATATGCTCTCAGCATGTGGCTGTGTATTGTTTGTCAAAGTCAGAAAAATATCACTCCACACGTTGCCATATTTGCACATCATGCGTGTCCCCGCTGCACGTTCATGAGCTCCGCCGTGCGTGCGCATACTCGCCTTTGTGTGCACTCGCAGGGGCACGGTATGCGCATTTACGGTAGAGTTTATGCGCGTCTAGCGTGCGACTCAATCGTTACATATTTTTACCATATAATGTATTTTGTAGATTATGGTCCCTTTGATAGAATCTGAAAGTTTAGTTAATGTAGCATGTTCATAGACAAAGAGATCCCTCTTTGTTTGATACGAAGGGTCAGACAGGGGTTACACAGTGGTGTTTAGTATCCATCGGAAGAGTATTTAATTAGCAATATTCCGGTGTTGGTTTGAAGCGGATTAATCGCTCGTGCGAATAGTTATGGACATAAGAAGTTTATGGACTTTTACTGTATTTGCACTTTATTATCCATGCGGCGGGAAACCTAGTTTCCCACCCACCTGAGCAGTTGGAAATAGTCACAGCCCACCTGAACCAACCTATGACCTTTTGTTATAATACAGAGACGAATTCCTGTGTCCAATGAACAATGAGATTGTAGGGACCATTGTACTGTGTTGTGTGTAGTGTATATATAGACAAGCCGATCTGATCCAGCTCCCATTCTACTCTACTCTTCACAACGGTTCTCATCACTGATAATCGGGAGCTGGATATCCAGAAAGGCGCATGCGATTGTTTCCCTTTGTGCGTAAGTTTCTCTGCAACCATATTGTCTTTATTATTGTGAGCCATCTTCTCTCTCTCTCTCTCATCTCCTCTTTCTCTCTCTTTTCTCTTAAATGTAATTGTACTGCTATTGTATTTTATGTGTAGTTATTCGGTTAGGTGATCTGTGTTATTTTGGTAGTGTATAACTTGTATTGTATATTCTTTTGAAATAGAACGTTCAGTTAAGGTGTTAGAACCTAAGACCGGTATCTGTGTATTCATTATATTTCTAAGTATTCTCAGAGCGTCGTAGACGCTCATACAGCTTCTAAGTTAATAAGGTTACACTGTGTTGCATTTACACCCTATCACTGCACGAAGGTTTACTGTATAAGTACATTGTTTATGGTACAGCTATAAAGGTTTAACACTGTGAGCGTCAACGCCGCTTGTGATCTCCTCGTGGTCCCGAGCGTCCGCTATGCTGATTGCGTATCATTACGTTAGTCGGCAGCCTATAGCGTGCTTGCCTGTGCTCTCTTAGCCGTGAGCGAACGTGACGCTCATGCGTCTCGACCACGGCTAAGCGATTGTTACGCAACGTGCGTACTCTTACGGTATTCCATATGCCAATAGCGTACTGTGTTCTTTGACCTTTTAGAGGGTTTTCAGTAAGATAAATATTAGGCTTTATCAATTGGCAGCTCGTCCGTCCTTCACATATCTGTACTAGGTAATTTCAGCAGACATTATCCATCAGCAAAGGGCGGGAGGTAATATTCCTCGTAGTGCTGACCGGATAAGCGTCTGCTTCGCTTAGTAAAGGGTGCTGAAGGAATCCGGAACCGGAGGTAAGAACAATACGCTAGTGTCTTTTAAAACTGTTTATTTCTGTCTTGCATACGCACGCATATATCTGTATTTCTTTTTTCATTCGTGTATTTTCACATCTCACTCTCCTGTTTGCCATTTCACAATTGATAACATGCTAAGACAGATTTGTTGCTATTAGTAGTTAAAGAGTAGAAGTAATACATTAAGGGGTAATTTGTAAAACACGCACACAGCTTTGCCTAAGGATACAAGGAGAGACCTGTGTGGTGTTCGGTAGATGATCACAGTTAAGGATCATCTACATTGATAAACGTGTTAATTGTGTTTCGGTGGACATATCTGGCTGGCATACACGTGTCTCTAACAAAAGGGTGAGACAAGCGTACGCTAAACAAAGGCCGACGCACGCAGCGTATATTACGCAACGGAGCGTCTGGGTACGCCCACGAAACTCAAATCACACGATAGTATTATTTTAACAGGCGAAAAGGAGGCAACGCGATAAATAGCGCAAGTCAATTTTAGTGTCCAAAATTTTAAACTAATAGATCCTTCTCCAATTTGCGACTCATCTGGTCTAGACTTTTACTGAATGAAAGGAATTTCTGCGCAGAAATAGAAATAACAATTAAAGTGTACATGTGGTGAGTGAGTGCAAGTATATAAGTTTCTACCATTTTTGGGTTGAACCACAAGAAATCATCGAGATCTCGTGAGGTACATACATGTAAGTGACGTGCATGGTGGCTTGGGAGGCATCCCTTGTTAAATATTGAAATAAGAGCATTAGAGTATAGCAGACCAGGTCTATTGTAGCACAGACCGGGAGGTCCAAACAGACCGGGAGGTCTAGGTACAGCAGACGAGGAAGTCCGCTATAGATAGAGAAAAGAGCACAACCCAGGGGGTTGGTGCGGAACCCATATAGGCCATTGAAGCTCAGGCTGAAGGAATTCACAGCCGCAATTCTCGATTCCGTTGGTCGCTCCGCACATAAGATTAGTTGCTTATGTACTGAACGATTGTACCGCACGTAATTGTGTGCATTAGTTAGTAATCTGACCCAGTAGCATTTGCGTACGAAAGGGGTCATAAACGCTATTTGTACATTCTAACGTGATTTGTGTAATTTTTTTTATTTTAAGGGAGGTTCGCTGGTCACTCAGGAACTATCCAACAACCAATAGTTACTGGAAAGGGTTAAGTGCTCTTCGGATCACACTCGCATGTTCCAGTAAACAGCGGTTCAGGTCACAGGGGCCCTAGGTCGAGTACGCCAGCGCTGAAGCAGTGTGTGGGCAAATTGGTCGGCGTGGGCGAGTGAGTGGAGTACTCGGTAAACTGCCACCGTCGGCCTACACCGGACATCTTGGTTTTGTAAGGGTTCGCTGAAGACCCTGATTTGAAGGTCAGAGGTAGTGAAAGCAACACCTGCAGGTATGGGGGCCAGTTGTTCGGGTAGGGGACGATCAACCTCGGTTCGGGTTGACTTAGTAAACCGACCAATTGGGTCGGCAAGGTATGTAATGTGTGAAAAATATGGTTCACACACAGAGGTTTTATGTGATGAATGGGAAAGAATGACTGTGCATGACGGAGAAAAGTTTCCCGGGGTAGGTAGTTTTAGCCCAGATGTGTTACAAAATCTAAGGAGAAGGATATGTCTCATTAAATCAACAAAGAGACGGATCAAACATTATGATTATTTACAGTTATGGCAACAGGAAGGTGAAATACAGAGAGGATTGGCTCAGGCGGCTGGATCTAACCCTATTGGGAAACTGATAGCTACGGCTACACCGCCACCATATATAACGGGAGAGAAGTTGGTTGCAGAGAATGACGCACTAAAGTGTAATAAACAAACACTTAGTAACTGTATAAATGTTAAGGATAATGTGAATAAGATGAGTAATGCAAATACTAACCCGTGCAAGTTGTACCCTGTTTTAAACTTTCCCCAGGAGTATGATCAAGAGGACGAATCAACAACAATATCGGCGCTCTCTCTAGCAGCCACCATATCAGAAACAGCAGTAGGTACGTCTCAACCCCCAAGATTAGTATCAAAGGCCCCTAGCGGAGGGACAGGTGAGGTCGTATCAACGGGTAAGTACGGCACCATACACTATGCTGAAACCATTTCACCACAGGCTGTAGAATCTACTCAGAATGATGTTATTAGACTTAATCCCGTTAGGGTAATAGCAGTGCCAAATGGGAAAACTGACACTACAGGAGTCACTCCTGTCCAAAACATCGCCATGCACTGCCCGTTCTCCCGAATGGAATTAAGAGCGATAGTGTCTGAATTCCCTGATCCTAGGAAAGATCTAGTTGCTAGCCAGAAATACATAAGAGAGTTAGGGAATACTGTAGAGCCCAATAACAAAGACTGGCAGATATTGCTGAGGGCATGTTTACCCTCCAATGTCGACTCAGCAAGATTTTTAGCTGACTGTAAATTAGATGAAGATGTACCCCTTATGGATGTGTACAACCAAGACAATGTAAAGAGAATAAATTTACAGTTAAAAGAGTATTTTCCAGCTGTTGTCAAATGGAACAAAATTTTCTCCATTAAACAAAAGGAGGCAGAAACAGCTGCTGACTATTTTCACAGGGCACTACAGTAAATGGCTAGGTATACAGGCATAGAGGACATCAAGACAAATGTAAATCATAGAGAAGTAGCAGTATCTGTGTTGATGGATGGGTTAAAGGAGGTATTGAAGGCAAGGGTACAGACCACGCAACCATGTTGGCGAGGTCTGTCGGTGGCTACTTTGAGAGAGGCCGCCATTGATCACGATCGGAATATCACCAAACACAGGGAGTTCCAAAGTGATAAATTAATGGCCGTAAGTATACAGGCCCTGACCACAAGGCAACCTTTATATAAATCTCCAAACCCTGTGGGTAAGTCAAATGTGGTAACTTGTTATTTTTGTCATAGAGAGGGACACTTTGCACGAGATTGTAGAGCGAAAAACACACAAAAATCTTATCAACCCCCTAGACAATGACAGGAGACACGACATTGGGATCAGGGACCGCAGAGGCAGAGCTATGAGCCACATACAGGGGAAACAAAAAGGTATCCCCCAAAAAGGGACTAGCAAGTCTCTGGTAGTTCCCATTTACCCCTTTCTCAAGTAGTTGCTGCCAGCGGGATTCAGGGAGGTCACCATACCCAATAGGGGTGTGGCCACACCTGTAATCTGCAGCCAGTGAAATTGATTGCAAGCCTTGGAAGTGAACCCGAGGTCACAATTGATGTAGCTGGTAAATTATTAAACTTCCTTGTAGATACAGGGGCGGCCAAATCAGTGACAAATTCGACAGTGGGCATGAGAACCACTGGTAAGACAATTCCAGCTATAGGAGTAACGGGAGTAGTCCAGCACTACCCTGTTAGCAAACCAGCAGAGGTTACAGTAGGGCCTTTACATACCAAGCATTCTTTTTTGCTGGCTGCATCTGCACCGACTAATCTCCTGGGAAGAGATTTATTGTGTAAAATGGGGTGCATCATTTATTGTACTCCTGAAGGTGTATTCTTGGACATACCTGAGAATCACGCTCAAGAAGTGCGAGACATGCTAGATTCCCCATCAAAATTAATGTCCCATACCCTTATGACAAATAAGAATCCATCCCAAGTAGAAGAGATGACATCCCAAATACCAGAGTCACTTTGGACTAAAGATGGACAAGACACTGGATTAATGGCAAACGTAGCTCCGGTAGTTGTGCAAGTAAAAGATGGTAGGATAGCTTCAAAAATCCCACAATACCCTTTGAAGCCAGAGGTGGAGTTAGGAGTGTACCCAGTAATAGAGCGCTTGCTACAACAGGGCATTCTGGTAAGAACATCCAGCACTGCCAATAGTCCCATCTTCCCTGTGAAAAAGAGTGGGGGGAGGGGTTACAGGATAGTGCAGGATCTAAGGGGGATTAACAAAATAGTTGAGAGTCAGTTCCCTGTAGTGCCAAATCCAGCTGTCATCCTTATGCAGATCCCTCCCACTGCGAAATTTTTCACTGTTATTGACCTCTGCTCCGCCTTTTTCTCGGTACCCCTGCACCCTGACAGACAATATTTGTTTGCATTCACATACAGAGGAGTCCAATACACATGGACTCGATTACCACAAGGTTTCATAGACATTCCAAGTATATTCTCACAGGCTTTGCATGATTGTTTACAGTCTTTCCAACCAGAGAGTGGATCAATATTGATACAGTATGTGGATGATTTACTCCTGTGTTCAGATTCACTGGAAGCGTCCCTGAAGGATACGAAACAGCTCCTGTTTCATCTTTCAGACACAGGACACAAGGTTTCCAAAGACAAGTTGCTATTATGCCAAACTAAAGTAAAATATTTAGGACACTGTCTGACACAAGGACTGAGACACCTGACCGCTGATAGAATCCAAGCAATTAGAGACATGACTCTGCCACAAACCCAGCAACAGATCAGAACGTTTTTAGGAATGTGTGGGTATTGCCGTAACTGGATCCCAGGTTTTTCCATTCTAGCATTACCTTTGCAGGAGATGGTCTCATCAAACAAACCTGATCGGATTTCGCATACAGACGAATCTGAGATGGCATTTGAGAGACTTAAACAGTGCCTAACGCAGGCGCCAGCATTAGGTATGCCAGACTACGGGAGACCCTTTGAGCTGTACGGAACAGAAAGTGCTGGTTGCGCAGCAGGCGTCCTAACCCAAAAGCACGGTGATGCCAGCAGGCCGGTAGCATACTACAGCGCTCAGCTAGATACGGTAGCGCGATCCCTCCCCACATGCTTGCGAAGTGTTGCTGCGATAGCATTGCTAGTAACGAAAAGCGAAGATGTAGTGCTAGGTCACAACCTCACAATCCATACACCACATGCCTTGCTGAATTCGGCTCAAACTAGACACGTCTCATCAGCGCGGTTTACAAGATGGGAATTGGCATTAATGGTCCCCGTAAACATCACCATAAGGAGATGCAGTGCATTAAATCCTGCAACATATCTCCCAGGTGTGCCTGGACAGGCACAAAGGGTGGAGGATGAGAGTAATAGTAAAGGAGGATTTAATACAAGGGATGACATGCATGATTGTATGGAATATTTGACCCAAAATTTCACGGCAAGGCCTGACATCAGTGACAACCCACTGGAAGATGCAGATTTTACTTTCTACACTGACGGTAGTTGTCACAGACAGACGGACTCGGGAGACTTGTGTACTGGATACGCAGTCGTAGATGACCAAGGCACCATAGAAGCAGAATCGCTAGGCTCACCTCACTCAGCCCAGGTTGCTGAACTGGTTGCCCTAACCAGAGCATGTGAATTGGCTAAGGGCAAGTCAGCCAATATCTACACCGATTCTAAATACGCCTTCGGGGTAGTCCATGATTTCGGAGCCCTATGGCGCCTCAGAAATTTCATGACAGCAGCTGGTACACCGGTAGCGCATGCAGCTCACATCAAAAGGCTTCTAACAGCGATACAGGAACCTGACAGAGTGGCTGTTATCAAGTGTAAAGCACACACATATAGCCAAGACCCAGTATCACTTGGTAACAGCCGAGCAGACGGAGCTGCTAAGTTAGCAGCTGGTACCCCCAGACAGACAGACATCACACAACTGATGGTATTTAATACCATCAACACACAGAAGTTGTGTGAAATGCTAAATTTGTGTTCCACACAGGAAAAGGCAGTCTGGAAGGCAAAAGGATATGGCCAGGAGTCCTCGGGACTCTGGACAGATGGACAGGGTAAACCAGTGGCCCCCAGAGCATATCTTCTGTCAGGTCAGGTCTTGTCTGTGTCCCCAGAGGGGACGCTAGTGGGTCAGTGGAGGTAGATGGGAGAAAACGAGGAGGCTGGATGATGTTTCTGCGCATGAGCGCAATGGTATTTATTATACAGATGGTAAATAATACGACAGCAGAAACAATAATAAATGCAAGTGTCAATTATGCAGCGTGATAGCTGAAAGTCTATTGGAACAGAATGGATAATGACTTGAAGAAATAATAACCGGTAAAGATGATAAACTGATGAGAAGGTAACTTGTAGGAATTATTCTGGTATAGGAACCAGTGCAGGTTGAATCATGGAACTTAGCTGTGATGTTGTAGTATGGCAAACCTGATTAGCAGAGGCAGGAGTCTGACTGTGTCCACAGTGCAGGTGGTGAAGCACTGACAGCAAGCAAGCTGTATCACAGGTGAGAGATGGAACACACCTGGAGTCAGTCTCTACTGCAAGGCTGAAGCACACCAGGTAATGATGGGTGTGAAGCCTTTTGATGAAAGCAGGTATTGCTGGGACTTGAAGTTCCACGGAGCAGAGTGAAGTAACCAGGAGTACAAAGTCTCTTTGAGAATAGCCAGGTACACGGAGGAGACAGGAACCAGATCCTTTCACATGAGTCTCAGGAGTGACACAAAGTCCAGGATGCCTGCAGACTGGACCTGCAGCTACATATATACCCCTTGGTTAACAGTCATTGGTGGAGTGAGGAAAAGTGGGTGCGGCCAAGCACCGGATTGGCCGCCGTATGCTGAGTACTGGAAGCTGTCATGGCGGCGCCCATGCCGCGGCCCAGCGGGAACGCGGCGCGCTACACGCCGCCGTCACAGGGGCGCTCTCAGGCCCATAATGGCGTCCGATGGCAGGGACGTGGACGACAGGTGACCGCAGGGAGCCAGGACGGAGTCCGCAGCGGCGGACAGATGTCAGCTTGGTGAGTCGATTCCTGACAGTACCCCTCCCCTTAAGGGTGGGCACCGAACACCCACGTGGCTTGGAAGGATGAGTGTTGTGGAAGACACGGACCAACCTTGGAGCATGGACATCCAACGAATTTACCCAGCTTCTCTCCTCTGGGCCATAACCGGACCAATCGACAAGGTATTGAAGTCGTCCGTACCGGCAACGGGAATCCAGAATCTTTCCAATCTCGAATTCCACGCCCCGCTGAGTTCGAATTTTGGGACCAACTGGAAGAGCTCTCTGGAAACGATTTAGGACTAAAGGTCTGAGGAGAGAAACATGAAAAGCATTAGGTATTCGCAGGGAAGATGGTAATTTCAGTTTGTAGGCCACAGGGTTGATGACTCTTTCGACAGGAAAGGGGCCAATGAAACGTGGTGCAAATTTCATAGACGGGACCCTAAGACGGAGGTTCCGGGTAGACAGCCAAACCTTGTCCCCAGGTTTTAAGCAAGGAACTGCACGTCTTTTGCGATCAGCAAAGTGTTTATACCGGCTGGAGGCCTTTTTGAGGGAAGTGTGGATCTTTCTCCAGATAGAAGAAAACTGACTTAGAGCAGAAGTGGCAGCAGGGACATCCATGTTAGGAAGCTCTTGGAAGTCTGGGACACGAGGATGTTGTCCATACACTGCAAAGAATGGAGTCGTCTCAGTAGCAGTGTGGTAGCGGAAGTTGTGGGCAAACTCGGCCCATGGGAGCAGATCAAACCAGTCATCCTGGGAAGATGAAACATACAACCTTAAAAATGTCTCTAGTTCTTGGTTTACCCTTTCTGTCTGCCCATTCGTCTGCGGGTGGTAAGATGACGAAAACTTCAGTTTGACTTGCATTGCAGAACAGAGAGCCCTCCAAAACCTCGCTACAAACTGTACCCCTCTATCGGATATTATTTCTGAGGGTAAACCATGTAAGCGGAAAATCTCCCGTAGGAAGATTTGGGCAAGTTTTGGGGCAGAAGGGAGACCCTGGAGAGGAACAAAATGGGCCATCTTGGTAAATCTGTCCACTACGACCCAGATGGTATTGTATCCTTGAGAAGGAGGAAGGTCGGAGATAAAGTCCATGGACAGGTGTGACCAGGGGCGACTAGGAACAGACAATGGTTGTAACTGACCTGCTGGAGACTGACGAGGAGTCTTGTGCTGCACACACTTAGGACAGGATGCCACGAAATCCTTGATGTCAGCTTTCATCTTTGGCCACCAGTATGTCTCAGAGAGGAACTTGAAGGTTTTCAGAACCCCGGGATGACCAGTGAACTTGGATTGATGGGCCCAAGACAGCAACTTGGGACGGAGTTCTGGGGAAACAAAAGTCTTACCAGGAGGAGGAGCTGGGGAGACTTGAGTTGCAGCAAATACCACAGGACTCAGAATGGAATGTGGAACTGAGTCAGGCGTTTCCTCTTCGGATTCCATAGACCGGGATAAGGCGTCAGCTTTAACATTCTGCGAACCTGGACGGAAATGAAGCTTAAAGTTAAAACGTGAGAAAAACATAGACCACCTGGACTGGCGAGGATTAAGGCACTGGGCTGCCTTTAAATACAGCAGATTTTTATGATCCGTATAGATGTTGAACGGATGTTTGGCCCCTTCCAGGAGATACCTCCATTCCTCGAGGGCCAGCTTAATCGCCAGTAGTTCTTGATCTCCAATGGAATAGTTAGCTTCTCCAGGGAGGAATTTACGAGAATAAAATCCACAGGGGTGAATCTTTCCATCAGTTCCCTTCTGGGAGAGAACCGCTCCAACTCCCACTGTAGAGGCGTCTACCTCTAACTCGAACGGTCTGTCTACATCTGGCTGGGACAGAACTGGAGCAGACATAAAGGCCAGCTTGATCTTCTGGAAGGCCGCTAAAGCCTCTTCAGGCCAGTTGGAATGGTTTGCCCCTTTCCGAGTTAGGTTGGTGATAGGAGCGATGAGAGTGGAGAATCCCCGAATAAATTTCCTATAGTAGTTGGCAAATCCCAGGAATCGCTGAATAGACTTGAGAGAGTTTGGAATGGACCAATTGGCAATGGCTTCCAATTTTGTCGGGTCCATCTGAAGACCCGATCCGGAAATTATATATCCCAGGAAGGGTATAGAGGAAACTTCAAAGGTACACTTGGACAGTTTACCGTAGAGCCGGTTCTCACGAAGACGTCGGAGAACTTCACGGACTTGTAGACGATGAGAGGGAAGATCTTGGGAGAAGATAAGGATATCATCCAGATAAACTACAAGATATTTATACAGAACATCACGAAAGATTTCGTTCACAAAGTGCTGGAACACTGCTGGGGCATTACTCAACCCGAATGGCATTACCAGGTACTCGTAATGACCATCTCGAGTGTTAAAAGCTGTCTTCCATTCATCACCACTCCGGATTCTGATGAGGTTGTAGGCACCGCGAAGATCTAACTTGGTGAAGATGCGGGCTCCTTTAACTCTGTCAAATAATTCGGTGATGAGTGGTAATGGGTAACTATTTTTAATGGTAATGTCATTAAGACCCCGGTAGTCAATGCATGGACGCAGTCCTCCATCCTTCTTTTTGACAAAGAAGAAGCCTGCACCAGCTGGTGATGATGAAGGACGGATGAATCCCTTCTGTAAATTTTCCCTGATGTAATCGCTCATCGCTTCCGTTTCGGGAACAGATAGTGGATAGGTACGCCCCCTAGGTGGCTTCTTGCCGGGAAGGAGATCGATGGGACAATCCCATTCTCTATGGGGCGGCAGGACATCTGCGGCTTTTTCACTAAAGACATCTGAGAAATCTTGATAAACCGCAGGAAGACTTGACTGTGTTTTGACTTCAGTAGACTTTACAGGACAGATTTGGGCTAGACAGGACTGATGGCAATGTGAACCCCAAGAAGAGAGTTGTAACGTTGACCAGTCAAACTGTGGGTTGTGTAGCTGGAGCCAGGGCATGCCCAACACGATCTCTTGAGTGGCTTGAGGAATGACTAGGAACTTAATCAATTCAGAGTGTAAGATCCCAACTCCCAAAACCACGGGTGCAGTCTGGTGAGAGATATTCCCCTTGGGGATTCGGCTACCATCCACGGCGGTAATATAGACTGGGGAGGAAAGTTCACATACAGGCAAACAAAATTTATTTACCGCAGCTTGGGTGATGAAGTTTCCTGCAGCTCCACAGTCCACTAAAGCAGATACAGATTGAAGCCCAACTGAAGTCTCTAAAGTCACAGGAAGGATAAGATCTTGACTAGAAGGAGCTTGACTAGAAGATCCCAACTTGACTCCTCCTTTGCAAGTTAGGATCTGGCGTTTCCCGAACGCACTGTGCAGGAGTTAATCTGGTGGCCTGCAGCCGCACAATATAAACATAGTCTCTCTCTCATTCTCCTTGACCGCTCCTCAGGAGTTAGGCGGGACCTATTTATTTGCATAGGCTCATCAGAAGGTGGAGACTGGAACTGTACGGAAGGTATCATCCTTAATCTGCGGGGCTCACTCCGGGCACGTTCATTATTGCGTTCACGGATGCGAGAATCCAACTTGATACACAAAGAAATTAAATCAGACAACTGCTCAGGGAGATCACGGGTTGCCAATTCATCCTTGATCCGATCCGAGAGTCCATGCCAGAAAGCTGCTACCAGAGCTTGGTTGTTCCACTGAATCTCTGCAGCCAACGTCTGGAACTGGATGACATATTGTCCCATGCTTCGGGTACCTTGACGAAGTTGGATCAGGTCTGCCGAAGCTGATGTTGCACGACCAGGCTCGTCAAAGATCCGTCTGAAGGTTGACACGAATTCTGCATAGTTGTTAATCAGAGGGTCGGCACGTTCCCACAGAGGAGACACCCAACTCAAAGCAGATCCGGAAAGTAGAGAGATGATGTAGGCAACCTTGGATCTAGACGTAGGGAAATTATGTGACAACAGTTCAAATTGGATTTCACATTGGTTAAGAAACCCGCGACATAACTTTGGACTGCCATCATACTTGCTTGGCACGGGCAGGTGCAGACGTGACACTGGAGCTGATGCAGCCGGCATAGGAGAACTCACAGTACTGGCAGGTGCTGGAGTAACAGGAACAGAAGAAGTGTGTACACTAGGCAGGGATTGCTGTAGTGTATCTATCCGGGAGGACATCCCTTGCAGGAATTGGAACATCTGCTGCTGCGCAGCCTCTTGACCATCTAGACGGGAGACCAGGTTTTGCAAGGCCTCTGACCCCACACTCCGTCCACCATCCGAGTCCATCGATCCTGGACTTACTGTCAGGTCAGGTCTTGTCTGTGTCCCCAGAGGGGACGCTAGTGGGTCAGTGGAGGTAGATGGGAGAAAACGAGGAGGCTGGATGATGTTTCTGCGCATGAGCGCAATGGTATTTATTATACAGATGGTAAATAATACGACAGCAGAAACAATAATAAATGCAAGTGTCAATTATGCAGCGTGATAGCTGAAAGTCTATTGGAACAGAATGGATAATGACTTGAAGAAATAATAACCGGTAAAGATGATAAACTGATGAGAAGGTAACTTGTAGGAATTATTCTGGTATAGGAACCAGTGCAGGTTGAATCATGGAACTTAGCTGTGATGTTGTAGTATGGCAAACCTGATTAGCAGAGGCAGGAGTCTGACTGTGTCCATAGTGCAGGTGGTGAAGCACTGACAGCAAGCAAGCTGTATCACAGGTGAGAGATGGAACACACCTGGAGTCAGTCTCTACTGCAAGGCTGAAGCACACCAGGTAATGATGGGTGTGAAGCCTTTTGATGAAAGCAGGTATTGCTGGGACTTGAAGTTCCACGGAGCAGAGTGAAGTAACCAGGAGTACAAAGTCTCTTTGAGAATAGCCAGGTACACGGAGGAGACAGGAACCAGATCCTTTCACATGAGTCTCAGGAGTGACACAAAGTCCAGGATGCCTGCAGACTGGACCTGCAGCTACATATATACCCCTTGGTTAACAGTCATTGGTGGAGTGAGGAAAAGTGGGTGCGGCCAAGCACCGGATTGGCCGCCGTATGCTGAGTACTGGAAGCTGTCATGGCGGCGCCCATGCCGCGGCCCAGCGGGAACGCGGCGCGCTACACGCCGCCGTCACAGGGGCGCTCTCAGGCCCATAATGGCGTCCGATGGCAGGGACGTGGACGACAGGTGACCGCAGGGAGCCAGGACGGAGTCCGCAGCGGCGGACAGATGTCAGCTTGGTGAGTCGATTCCTGACATCTTCCATGTTTAGCTGAAGCAGCACATGGGCTGACTCATCTAGGCAAGGAAGGGATGTGTAAGTTGGTAAGAGCATATTGGTGCGCCCCAGGATTTTCATCCCATGCAGGTAAGAGAGCAATGTCATGCCTTACCTGCTTGAGGAAGAATATCGGAAAGGCAATACCAACAGAACCATCTCATATCCCACCTACAGGCGGCCCTTTTCAGGTAATACAGATTGATTTTATACAATTACCCCCTTGTCGAAATTTGAAGTATGTACTTGTTTGTATAGATGTATTCTCAAATTGGGTTGAAGCATTTCCTGTGGCCACAAATACCGCAATGTTTACTGCTAAGAAAATTGTGCAGGAATTTGTGTGTAGATACGGTATCCCTAGAATAATTGAAAGTGATAGGGGTACCCATTTTACAGGTGATGTCTTTCAAGGAATGTATAAGTTGATGGGAATTGATAGTAAGCTGCACACTCCACACCGCCCCCAGGCGAGTGCGAAGGTGGAAAGAGTGAACAGCACTATTAAAAATAAACTAAGCAAAGTTATGGCAGAAACGGGATTGACATGGCCAGAAGCTTTACCCATTGTACTATACAGCATCAGAACCACTCCCAGGTCCCCTCTTAATCTGTCTCCCTTTGAAATCTTGTTTGGTCGACAACCGCATGTTATGATTAACCCTCTGTCACGATCCGGGTATCTGGACGCCATTACTTACCCTTCAGATGCCTCCTAAGGCGGGCTCAGCGTTCCAGGACCGGATTCCGCTGTTCCTGAGTTTCCACATGCAGAGTGTCAGAGTGGTGTTTTCATCAGCCGCGGCCTCCGCTGTGCCCGCGTGGTTAAATGTGCATCTATCAGCCTGGCGTCTCCTGTCTCCGGTGGCCGGCGCCGCCATTACTGTTTCCCAGACCACATGGATTACAAACCAAACTTCCCTCCAAGTGTCTGCATGGGCGCAGCCATCTTGGATTTTGTCATCTGATCATTTCCACCAATCTGCTGTCTGTATTGTTGTTTTGCATAATTGCCTAGCCAACCCCTTCCTTGCTGCAGGTATAAGTAAGCTGTGCCTGAGCAAGGAAAACGTCAGTGCTTTGGTTGTCAAACCTAGTTCCTGTTTGTCTCTCTTCTATGATTGTCTTCCAGGTTCCAGCTCCTGTCTCAAGACTTCCACCATAGAGACCCGCACCAGCATTCCACCTGCGGTGTAGCCTGACTCTCCAATCCATTGTGGATTCATCTGTTTCCAGCTACAACACTACCTGCTTCCAGCCTCAGCTTCCAGCAGAGTACAGCTTCCCTTAAAGGGCCGGTGTCCTTTCTACACTTTACCACTCTCCATCGGAATTATTATTTCTCCGCTCTCAAGTTCTACATTTCAGTTCACATTTCATCGCTCCCAAAGTTCATTTATTATTTAACTGGTTCCAGCCAGTATCCACTCCGTGCTAACAACAGTCTGGTTCCAGCCAGTATCCACAGCAGCTGTTTTACCTTCAGCAACCCAGCTCTTCCTGGAACACCAGCTGGTACAATCCTGGGTTATCTCCATTGCTACAGCCGGGCCTGGTAAGGACTTTCCATCTAGAAGATCATAAGAACTATCTCACACTACCAGTGCCCTGTGGCTCCTGCCATGCTGTAGTACTCAGGAACTGTATTTATTCTTTGCTGACTTTTACGTTTTCTTTTATTGCTGCTGTGATGCGGAGTTGTCATAATAAACATCATTGACTTTTATCTAAGTTGTCGTGGTCACGCCTTCGGGCAGTTATTATTCATGCTACTTACATGTCCAGGGGTCTGATACAACCTCCCAGGTTCCG
The DNA here is from genome assembly GCF_028390025.1 of Pseudophryne corroboree. Taxonomy (NCBI): domain Eukaryota; kingdom Metazoa; phylum Chordata; class Amphibia; order Anura; family Myobatrachidae; genus Pseudophryne; species Pseudophryne corroboree. Next base: position 139,193 of record NW_026967524.1, on the reverse strand, counting down.
GTACATCTCAGCCCCTACAACTGAGGCTGCCTCCCGTCAGCTCAGGCCCTCAGTTGTGACAGTAAGCACTGACCTAATGAATCCAGCCGGAGACCAGGATCAAGCGGCCAGGCCGATGCAAGAACTGGCAGCCCGACTAGAACATCAGGAGGCTGCACAGGGCCACATCATCCGCTGTCTCCAGGATCTCTCTACTCGGCTGGATGGGATTCAGACAACTCTCTGTGGATCAGGCGCATCTGGTGCGTCAACCACAGTGACTCCAGCTATAACCCCACCCACCTTACCCATTTCTGCTCCACGTCTTCATCTTCCAACACCAGCAAAATTTGACGGATCTCCAAGATTCTGCAGGGGATTTCTCAACCAGTGTGAGATTCAGTTTAAGCTACAACCTGGCAATTTTCCCAGTGACCGTACAAAAATTGCCTACATCATCTCTCTTCTCAGTGGCTCCGCCCTTGACTGGGCATCACCGTTATGGGAGAGGTCCGACACCCTGCTATCTTCTTACACTGCATTCGTGTCAACATTCAGGCGCATCTTCGACGAGCCAGGCCGGGTAACCTCAGCTTCATCCGAGATTCTCCGTTTACGCCAGGGGTCACGTACTGTAGGACAATATCTGATACAGTTCCAGATCCTGGCATCCGAACTGGCATGGAACGACGAGGCCCTGTATGCTGCATTCTGGCATGGCTTATCTGAGCTTATTAAAGATGAGTTAGCTACCAGAGACTTACCTTCTAAGTTAGATGAGCTAATCTCACTCTGCACGAAAGTTGATTTACGTTTCAGAGAGAGAGCAACTGAGCGTGGAAGATCATCTGCTCCAAAATCTTCTGCTCCTCCTCCTCGTCAACTGTCACCATCTAAAGATGAGCCCATGCAAATTGGCCGTTCCCGTTTAACTCCTGCTGAGCGCCGAAGACGTCTCTCTGAGTCTCTTTGTCTTTACTGTGCAGCTCCGTCTCACACCATCAATGCCTGTCCCGAACGTCCGGGAAAACTCCAAACCCTAGCTCGCCCAGGAGAGGGCCGGCTAGGAGTAATGATCTCCTCTCCATCTCCTCATGATTGTAATCTCCCAGTCTCGCTTCAAGTTGCTCAACGTTATCGGAACGTCATTGCTCTCCTTGATTCCGGAGCAGCTGGGAACTTTATTACTGAAGCCTATGTTAAACGGTGGTCCCTACCCACCGAGAGACTTCCTTCCTCCTTTTCCTTAACTGCCGTGGATGGCAGTAAAATTTTTGATACTGTTATTGCTCTAAGGACTCTACCAGTTCGTCTGAGAGTGGGAGTTCTTCATTCTGAACTTATTTCACTTTTAGTGATTCCAAGAGCCACACATCCTGTGGTCCTGGGCCTTCCATGGCTCCGTCTTCACAATCCTACAATTGATTGGACGACTACGCAAATCCTGGCATGGGGTTCCTCCTGTGCAGAGACATGTTTGTTTAAAGTATTGCCTGTCTGTTCTTCCTCCCCCAGGTCGTCTGATGTTCCACCTCCTCCATATCAAGATTTCACGGATGTGTTCAGTAAAGCTTCTGCTGATATCCTTCCTCCTCATAGAGAATGGGACTGCCCGATTGATCTCGTTCCAGGGAAGGTTCCACCTCGAGGCCAAACTTATCCGTTGTCTCTCCCCGAGACGCATTCTATGGAGGAATACATTAAAGAGAACCTAGCAAAGGGGTTCATTCGACCTTCTTCTTCTCCAGCCGGCGCAGGCTTCTTTTTTGTAAAGAAGAAAGATGGTGGTCTGCGGCCGTGCATCGACTACAGAGGTTTGAACGACATTACCATCAAGAACCGCTATCCTTTACCCCTGATTACTGAGCTCTTTGACAGAGTTAGCGGAGCTACCATCTTTACAAAGCTGGACCTGAGAGGTGCATACAATCTCATCCGGATCCGTGAGGGTGACGAGTGGAAGACCGCATTTAACACCCGTGACGGACATTATGAGTACCTCGTCATGCCCTTCGGATTGAGCAATGCTCCAGCTGTCTTCCAGCATTTCGTCAATGAGATCTTCAGAGACATTCTATACCGTCATGTCGTGGTCTATCTAGATGATATCCTCATTTTTGCCAACGATTTAGAGGAACATCGTTTCTGGGTAAAGGAGGTTCTGTCCCGTCTCCGTGTCAATCATCTCTACTGCAAATTAGAGAAGTGCGTCTTTGAAGTCAAGTCCATTCCGTTTCTAGGGTACATTGTGTCCGGTTCCGGACTAGAGATGGATCCTGAGAAACTACAAGCAATCCAGAATTGGCCGGTACCCTTAACCCTCAAAGGGGTCCAGAGGTTCTTAGGGTTCGCCAATTATTACCGAAAGTTTATACGAGACTTTTCCACCATTGTGGCGCCTATTACTGCTTTCACCAAGAAGGGTGCTAACCCGTCCAAGTGGTCTGAAGAAGCCATGCAAGCTTTTCATCTTTTAAAACAGAGGTTCATCTCTGCACCTGTCCTGAAACAGCCTGACATCGACTCTCCTTTCATCTTAGAGGTGGATGCCTCCTCCGTTGGAGTAGGAGCGGTGTTATCTCAGAGGGCTAAAGATGGTCATTTACATCCTTGCAGTTTCTTCTCACGGAAGTTCTCCCCAGCGGAGCGCAACTATGCCATTGGCGACCAGGAGTTGCTAGCCATCAAGCTCGCTCTAGAGGAGTGGAGATATCTGTTGGAGGGAGCTTCTCATTCAATCACCATCCTTACAGACCACAAGAACCTTCTATATCTAAAAGGCGCACAATGTCTCAACCCTCGTCAGGCCAGATGGGCACTTTTCTTTTCCAGGTTCGACTTTAAACTCCAGTTCTGTCCGGGCTCTCAGAATCGCAAGGCCGATGCCCTTTCCCGCTCATGGGAGCAAGAAAATGAGTCAGAGTCTTCAGACAAGCATCCTATTATAAATCCGTTGGCATTCTCCACGGTAGGGATGGACTCTATGCCCCCATCAGGGAAAAGTTTTGTGAAGCCGACACTAAGGAAGAAGCTCATGCATTGGGCCCATGCTTCCCGTTTTGCCGGACATACAGGTATCCAAAAAACCCTGGAGTTTATCTCTAGGTCCTATTGGTGGCCAACTCTGAAAAAGGACGTTTTGGAGTTTATTGCATCTTGCCCAAAGTGTGCTCAACATAAAGTATCCCGCCAGTCGCCTGCGGGGCAACTGGTTCCACTATCTGTTCCCCGTCGACCATGGACCCATTTGTCGATGGATTTTATTACTGATTTGCCCATGTGCAACAAGTTCAATACCATCTGGGTGGTAGTTGACCGGTTCACCAAGATGGCACACTTCATTCCTCTCACCGGTCTTCCGTCAGCTTCCAAGTTGGCTCAAGTATTCATACAAGAGATCTTCCGACTCCACGGTCTTCCAGAAGAAATTATCTCAGATCGAGGAGTTCAATTCACAGCCAAATTCTGGCGAAGTTTATGTCAAGTCCTCCAAGTCAAATTAAAGTTTTCCACGGCTTACCATCCTCAGACCAATGGTCAAACTGAGAGGGTGAATCAGGACTTGGAGGCCTTCCTCCGCATCTATGTGTCCTCCTCTCAAGATGACTGGGTTCAATTACTTCCCTGGGCCGAGTTCTGTCATAACAACCAGTATCATTCTTCATCTTCTTCAACACCATTCTTCACCAACTTTGGATTCCACCCTAAAGTCCCTGAGTTCCAACCGCTTCCAGCAACTTCTGTTCCCGCAGTGGATATCACCTTGCATCAGTTTGCCAATATCTGGAAGAGCGTACGATCAGCTCTGCTCAAGGCATCGTTCAGGTACAAGAAGTTTGCGGATAAGAAGCGTCGAGCAGTTCCTGCTCTCAAGGTGGGTGATCGGGTATGGTTATCCACGAAGAATTTGAGGTTAAGAGTTCCCAGTATGAAGTTTGCACCTCGCTACATCGGTCCTTTTAAAATTGATCAAGTCATCAATCCTGTTGCTTACAGACTCCAGTTACCTCCCTTCTTAAAAATACCCAGGACATTCCATGTTTCCCTGTTGAAACCGCTAATCTTGAATCGGTTTCATTCCTCACTTCCACCAACTCCGAAAGTCCAAACTCAACGAGGCGTTGAGTATGAAGTGGCCAAGATCCTGGACTCACGTCACCGTTACGGTCAACTTCAGTATCTCATTGACTGGAAGGGCTATGGTCCTGAAGAACGCTCTTGGACCAATGCCTCAGACATCCATGCTCCTGCCTTGGTCCGAAATTTCCACGCAAAGTTTCCTTTAAAGCCTAAGAAGTGTCCTGGGGCCACTCCTAAAGGGGGGGGTGCTGTCACGATCCGGGTATCTGGACGCCATTACTTACCCTTCAGATGCCTCCTAAGGCGGGCTCAGCGTTCCAGGACCGGATTCCGCTGTTCCTGAGTTTCCACATGCAGAGTGTCAGAGTGGTGTTTTCATCAGCCGCGGCCTCCGCTGTGCCCGCGTGGTTAAATGTGCATCTATCAGCCTGGCGTCTCCTGTCTCCGGTGGCCGGCGCCGCCATTACTGTTTCCCAGACCACATGGATTACAAACCAAACTTCCCTCCAAGTGTCTGCATGGGCGCAGCCATCTTGGATTTTGTCATCTGATCATTTCCACCAATCTGCTGTCTGTATTGTTGTTTTGCATAATTGCCTAGCCAACCCCTTCCTTGCTGCAGGTATAAGTAAGCTGTGCCTGAGCAAGGAAAACGTCAGTGCTTTGGTTGTCAAACCTAGTTCCTGTTTGTCTCTCTTCTATGATTGTCTTCCAGGTTCCAGCTCCTGTCTCAAGACTTCCACCATAGAGACCCGCACCAGCATTCCACCTGCGGTGTAGCCTGACTCTCCAATCCATTGTGGATTCATCTGTTTCCAGCTACAACACTACCTGCTTCCAGCCTCAGCTTCCAGCAGAGTACAGCTTCCCTTAAAGGGCCGGTGTCCTTTCTACACTTTACCACTCTCCATCGGAATTATTATTTCTCCGCTCTCAAGTTCTACATTTCAGTTCACATTTCATCGCTCCCAAAGTTCATTTATTATTTAACTGGTTCCAGCCAGTATCCACTCCGTGCTAACAACAGTCTGGTTCCAGCCAGTATCCACAGCAGCTGTTTTACCTTCAGCAACCCAGCTCTTCCTGGAACACCAGCTGGTACAATCCTGGGTTATCTCCATTGCTACAGCCGGGCCTGGTAAGGACTTTCCATCTAGAAGATCATAAGAACTATCTCACACTACCAGTGCCCTGTGGCTCCTGCCATGCTGTAGTACTCAGGAACTGTATTTATTCTTTGCTGACTTTTACGTTTTCTTTTATTGCTGCTGTGATGCGGAGTTGTCATAATAAACATCATTGACTTTTATCTAAGTTGTCGTGGTCACGCCTTCGGGCAGTTATTATTCATGCTACTTACATGTCCAGGGGTCTGATACAACCTCCCAGGTTCCGGTACATCTCAGCCCCTACAACTGAGGCTGCCTCCCGTCAGCTCAGGCCCTCAGTTGTGACACCCTCAGGATGATTTGAAGTGTAACAATGAAGTGACTGTAAAATACCTGGTTAACATGAGTAAACAGCTGAGGAATCAAAATGATAATTTGAAGTTGGTGATTCCAGATTTGCCAGATAGTAATTGTCATGACATTGAACCTGGGGATTATGTAATGATACGGAATTTTCTACGCTCAGGTTGCCTTATTGACAGATGGGGAGGACCATACCAAGTCTTATTGATTAGCACGACAGCATTGAAGGTTGCCGAGAGAGAGACTTGGGTTCATTCGTCCCATTGTAAGAAGGTTGCTGATCCAGAGAGGTCCCGTGATAAAGAACAGACGGTAGAGGAAGTTGTATCACTGGAGTGTCTGTTTCAGGAGGACTGAGGCGGCACCTGAGCATTGAAAATCATAAGATCGGAAGCAGTTGTTGATTCCCTGTTCCCTTTTATTGTTTTTCTCCACTTCCCATCCCATCTCCCTCAATTATTTCTTTCCCCCTTCTCATTCTTCACCGTTTCCTCCTATAAGATGGACTTGCCCCAAGAGACTGTGATCCGGATTTTCCTGTTGACCATGATGTTGACCAGAGCAGTCTGTTCCGGCGAGAGTACCATGGAGGTCGAGAGAGGTTCTGGAATGGGTTCTGATGACAAAGATGGAGGCGTAGTTTTCCAAGAACAACTTAATCAACAAGTAAAGGCGAGTATCAGAAAACGATCCGATAGCATTGACAATAGAAGGAATTGTGAAGGATTGTTAGCTGAAGAGAACTGTATCTGTAGACTCTGTGACAATGTAGTTGAGGATGGGTGCATCAAGAAATGTCAGTCCAGTTTTAATATCCACATGGACCGGCATCCATTGAGTGACTATCACTCCTTAGTGGGTAATGTGTTAAATCAGACAGATTGTTGGGTATGCTCTCAAGTACCTCAAGGCCATAGCAAATCAGGATTAGTACCATTCCCTTTAACGTTAGGGGAGGTACTTGAGCTAAAGGGTGGGAGGCCGGTGGACAGGAGGTTTAATATCTACAGTCCTCCTAGTTTGAAGCTCCACCAATATCATGTGGATAGATCCCTAATATGTTTTAACATTTCCAATCCCCGAAAGCCAGGAAATTGGGAAGTGTCATGGAGTAACCAAACCATGACCTTTTCCTATAGAGCAGATAGAATGCCAACAGATACAGAGCTTATACGCCACATAGCCGGTAGTGGAAAATCTTTCCGATATAGGTATACCCTAGGAAGTAGGATCATGAGAGTTGGAGAGGTATCACCAGGATACTGTGCACATATCATACAAACAGATACATGTACTAAACAGATGAGAGAATTAGGGTTAGGAGATTTCATATGGAAAATGTGTAATATGGTTATGTCCTACTCCGTCCCATATGTTCTCCCCGATGATGCATATTTCATATGCGGGAGGAAGGCGTATAAGTGGCTTGCCCCAAACTCTGAAGGATTATGTTATATTGGAAAAGTACTGCCTGAGGTAATGACTGTATCGCATACCAAAATGAAAGATATTCACCGTGGTGCCCAAGCTCCTTACACTCACACTCATTACGAGCACGTAGTTAAAAGGCAACTGACAGAAAGGACAGAGCATCCGGCCTCTGATCTGATCCATGAATCCACCGGGATTCAGGTTCTACTCGCGTTAGACTTCACTCGCACCGCTAGAGGAGTGTTGAATTATAGATATATATCTGCGCTTGCAAATTTATTAGACAATATCACTGAAATGTATGACGACACTTTTAGGTATACTGGAAGGGAGCTCCAAGCTTATAAAACAGAACTGGTTCAGCATAGGATGGTTCTTAATTATCTCACGGCAGTGACAGGTGGATATTGTGTCACGCTGGCAATGCAGTACGGAGTGAAATGCTGTACTTATATTACAAATAGTACCGAGGACCCAGTCGAGGTCATAGACCAAAAGATGGACGACATTCTCCAATTAAAGTGGGAATTCCGCAGGAGACACAATCTCACCCTTGCTGCTGTGGGTAATGAGCTGACCGGTTGGGTGTCATGGTTGAATCCGCGAAATTGGTTCTCTGGTTTAGGAGAATGGGCTCAAGGAGTTATAATGGATGTAGGGAAGTTTCTTCTATGTATCCTGGGTGTTGTCATATCGATTGGCTTGATATTTAGATGCGGTCAAGCTTTAACGAAGTGTAAACAAAGTACTAGGGTAATGAGTCTAAGGAGTGAGGAAATTGTAATTCCAATGGATTTGATTTATGACCCAACGATAGAGACAATGATGTGATTAAAATGTGATTCTACGGTCCGTTTCTTTCACCCGTTTCTCCAAAGACCAAAGAAGAATTTGACAACCTTGTACGCAGACAACAGATGGACTATGCCATAGACCCCCCATTTCCCTAGAAATTTTAACTTACGCTAGCCCAACACTTTTTGTAAGTCTATGGACATTGACAAAGCTTTTTGCATACCGTTAATAGCAAAAGCCCAAAGGAGACAACAGTCAACATGTACATCGAGACAAGACACCAGACAAGACGTCAATCAACAAATGTTTATTAACCTCACATAGAATACCACTGCATTTACCATAATTGTTTCTTATCTTTACCTCTACAACCTTCAGGTAATGACACACATAGTCGATAGGGAATACAGGCACAGATATCAGCAATCACATATCCCCCCATTCATGTATCATCAACTAAAATGTGCTCCCCCATTTTGTTGCAACTAAAAGCCGAAAAGAGCTCGGTAAAGTTTGACAGCCCATCCACAGACCCTTAATACGGGATAAGAAGGAATTCAAATGTATACTTCGCAATACCTCGAAGCTTGATTTAAAACACGTACGGCACGATGATACATGACCCCCCAAACATGGATTCATACACACATGCTTCTGCTATCTCACTAGGTCATACCCTTTTCACACCTTTTTCTCTCCTCCCCTACCCGACCATGGAAATGTATTTACACATGACATATATTTTTCTCTTTTTGAAATGTTTTAGGAAGTGGCAGTTATTGGTGACTGCCAAAGGGTGGACTGTCAAAGTCAGAAAAATATCACTCCACACGTTGCCATATTTGCACATCATGCGTGTCCACGCTGCACGTTCATGAGCTCCGCCGTGCGTGCGCATACTCGCCTTTGTGTGCACCCGCAGGCGCACGGTATGCGCATTTACGGTAGAGTTTATGCGCGTCTAGCGTGCGACTCAATCGTTACATATTTTTACCATATAATGTATTTTGTAGATTATGGTCCCTTTGATAGAATCTGAAAGTTTAGTTAATGTAGCATGTTCATAGACAAAGAGATCCCGCTTTGTTTGATACGAAGGGTCAGACAGGGGTTACACAGTGGTGTTTAGTATCCATCGGAAGAGTATTTAATTAGCAATATTCCGGTGTTGGTTTGAAGCGGATTAATCGCTCGTGCGAATAGTTATGGACATAAGAAGTTTATGGACTTTTACTGTATTTGCACTTTATTATCCATGCGGCGGGAAACCTAGTTTACCACCCACCTGAGCAGTTGGAAATAGTCACAGCCCACCTGTATGAACCAACCTATGACCTTTTGTTATAATACAGAGACGAATTCCTGTGTCCAATGAACAATGAGATTGTAGGGACCATTGTACTGTGTTGTGTGTACATTGTTTATGGTACAGCTATAAAGGTTTAACACTGTGAGCGTCAACGCCGCTTGTGATCTCCTCGTGGTCCCGAGCGTCCGCTACGCTGATAGCGTATCATTACGTTAGTCGGCAGCCTATAGCGTGCTTGCCTGTGCTCTCTTAGCCGTGAGCGAACGTGACGCTCGTGCGTCTCGACCACGGCTAAGCGATTGTTACGCAACGTGCGTACTCTTACGGTATTCCATATGCCAATAGCGTACTGTGTTCTTTGACCTTTTAGAGGGTTTTCAGTAAGATAAATATTAGGCTTTATCATGTTCATGCCGTGGGCTGGTATTCTTTTGAATGCCACGTTCTGCGGTATGTTCGTGGTGTGAGCTGGTATGACACTCCCCGTGTTTAAACATTAAATTCTTTCCTCGAAATGTCCGTCTCCCTGGGCACAGTTTTCTAACTGAGGTCTGGAGGAGGGGCATAGAGGGAGGAGCCAGTTCACACCCATTCACAGTCTTATAGTGTGCACATGTCTCCTGCGGATCCCGTCTATACCCCATGGTCCTTACGGAGTCCCCAGCATTCTCTACGGACTAAGAGAAAAGGATTTACCGGTAGGTATTAAAATCCTATTTTTCCCTCAAAATTCTGCACAGAATACCTCATAATGACAATGTGAAAAAAGTGTTTTTGAGATTTTTGCAAATAATAAGAATTTACTTACCGATAATTCTATTTCTCGTAGTCCGTAGTGGATGCTGGGGACTCCGTCAGGACCATGGGGAATAGCGGGCTCCGCAGGAGACAGGGCACATCTAAAAAGCTTTTTAGGTCACATGGTGTGTACTGGCTCCTCCCCCTATGACCCTCCTCCAAGCCTCAGTTAGGTACTGTGCCCGGACGAGCGTACACAATAAGGAAGGATCTTGAATCCCGGGTAAGACTCATACCAGCCACACCAATCACACCGTACAACTTGTGATCTGAACCCAGTTAACAGTATGATAAGAAAACGAAGTAGCCTCTGAAAAGATGGCTCACAACAATAGTAATAACCCGATTTTTGTAACAATAACTATGTACAAGCATTGCAGACAATCCGCACTTGGGATGGGCGCCCAGCATCCACTACGGACTACGAGAAATAGAATTATCGGTAAGTAAATTCTTATTTTCTCTAACGTCCTAGTGGATGCTGGGGACTCCGTCAGGACCATGGGGATTATACCAAAGCTCCCAAACGGGCGGGAGAGTGCGGATGACTCTGCAGCACCGAATGAGAGAACTCCAGGTCCTCCTTAGCCAGAGTATCAAATTTGTAAAATTTTTCAAACGTGTTCTCCCCTGACCACGTAGCTGCTCGGCAAAGTTGTAATGCCGAGACTCCTCGGGCAGCCGCCCAGGATGAGCCCACCTTCCTTGTGGAATGGGCATCTACATATTTCGGCTGTGACAGGCCTGCCACAGAATGTGCAAGCTGAATTGTACTACAAATCCAGCGTGCAATAGACTGCTTAGAAGCAGGAGCATCCAGCTTGTTGGGTGCATACAATATAAACAGCAAGTCAGACTTTCTGACTCCAGCCGTCCTAACTATATATATATATATATATATATATTTTTAGGGCCCTGACAACGTCTAGTAATTTGGAGTCCTCCAAGTCCCTAGTAGCCGCAGGCACCACAATAGGTTGTTTCAGGTGAAAACGCTGACACCCCTTTAGGAAGAAACTGGAGACGAGTCCCAGTTCTGCCCTGTTCAAATGGAAAATTTTAATATGGGCTTTTGTAAGACAAAGCCGCCCATTCTGACAATCGCCTGGCCGAGGCCAGGGCTAACAACATGGTCACTTTCCATGTGAGATATTGGTCAACAGCATGGTCACTTTCCATGTGAGATATTTCAAATCCACAGATTTGAGCGGTTCAAACCAATATGATTTTAAGGAATCCCAACACTATGTTGAGATCTCACGGTGCCCCTAGAGGCACAAAAGAGCTGTATATGCAATACACCCTTTACAATCTGGACTTCAGGAACTGAAGTCAATTCTTTCTGGAAGAAAATCTACAGGGCCGAAATTTAAATCTTAATGAACCCCAATTTGAGGCTCAAAACACTCCTGTTTTCAGGAAGTGTAGAAATCGACCTAGTTGAATTTCCTTCGTGGAGCCTTCCTGGCCTCACCCACGCAACATATTTTCACCACATGTGGTGATGCCGTTGTGCGGTCACCTCCTTCCTGGCTTTGACCAGGGTAGGTATGACCTCTTATGGAATGCCTTTTCCCTTCAGGATCCGGCATTCAACCGGCATGCCATCACACGCAGCCGCGGTAAGTCTTGGAATATACATGGTACTTGCTGAAGCAAGTCCCTTCTTAGCTCCCTAGGCCCTTAGTCCTCTGTGAGCATCTCTTGAAGTTCCGGGTACCAAGTCCCTCTTGGCCAATCCGGAGCCACTAGTATAGTTCATACTCCTCTATGTCTTATAATTCTCAATACCTTGGTTATGAGAAACAGAGGAGGGAACACATACACTGACTGGTACACCCACGGTGTTACCAGAACATCCACAGCTATCGCCTGAAGGTCTCAAGACCTGGCGGAATACCTGTCCCGTTTTTTGTTCGGGCGGGACGCCATCATGTCCACCTTTGGTCTTTGCCAACGGTCCACAATCATGCTGAAAAACTTCCCTATGAAGTTTCCACTCTCCCGGGTGGAGGTCATGCCTGCTGAGGAAGTCTGCTTCCCAGTCGTCCACTCCCGGAAAGAACACTGCTGACAGTGCTATCACATGATTTTCCGCCTAGCGAAAAATCCTTGCAGTTTTGTCACTGCCCTCCTGCTTCTTGTGCCGCCCTTTCTGTTTACGTGGGCGACTGCCGTGATGTTATCCCACTGGATCAATACCGGCTGACCTTGAAGCAGAGGTCTTGCTAAGTTTGGAGCATTATAAATTTGCTGTAAGCTTATTTATGCGGAGAGAATTCTCCAGACTTAATCACACTTCCCTGGAAATTTTTTCCCTGTGTGACTGTTCCCCAGCCTCTCAGGCTGGTCTCCGTGGTCACCGGCATCCAATCCTAAATGCCGAATCTGCGGCCCTCTAGAAGATGAGCACTCTGTAATCACCACAGGAGAGACACCCTTGTCCTTGGATATAGGGTTATCCGCTGATGCATCTGAGGATGCGATCCGGACCATTTGTCCAGCAGATCCCACTGAAGAGTTCTTGCGGGAAATCTGCCGAATGGAATTGCTTCGTAATAAGCCACCATTTTTACCAGGACTCTTGTGCAATGATGCACTGACACTTTTCCTGGTTTTAGGAGGATCCCGATTAGCTCGGATAACTCCCTGGCTTTCTCCACTGGGAGAAACACGTTTTTCTGAACTGTGTCCAGAATCATCCCTAGGAACATTAGACGTGTCGTCGGAAAAAGCTGCGATTTTGGAATATTTAGAATCCACTCGTGCTGTCGTAGAACTACTTAAGATAGTGCTACTCCGACCTCCCAACTGTTCTCTGGACCTTGCCCTTATCAGGAAAGCGTCCATGTTTCTTTTAAGAAAATTCATCATTCCGGCCATTACCTTGGTAAAGACCCGGGGCGCCGTGGACAATCCAAACGGCAGCGTCTGAACTGATAGTGACAGTTCTGTACCAGGAACCTGAAGTACCCTTGGTGAGAAGGGCAAATTTGGACCTGTAGGTAAGCGTCCCTGATATCCAGTGACACCATATCGTCCCCTTCTTCCTGGTTCGCTATCACTGCTCCGAGTGACTCCATCTTGATTTGAACGCTTGTATGTAAGTGTTCAAATATTTCAGATCTCACCGAGCCGGTTGGCTTCAGTACCACAATATAGTGTGGAATACTACCCCGTTCCTTGTTGTAAGAGGGGTACTTTGATTATCACCTGCTGGGAATACAGCCTGTGAATTGTGTGAGGGGGAGACGTCTCGAATTTCCAATGTACACCTGGGATACTACATGTAGGATCCCGGAGTTCCCTTGCGAGTGATGCTGAACTCTTGAGATGACCCCCTACCGCACCTGAGTCCGCTTGTACGGCCCCAGCGTTATGCTGCGGACTTGGCAGAAGCTGTGAAGGGCTTCTGTTCCTGGGAATGGGCTGCTTGCTGCAGTCTTTTTCCCTTTCCTCTACCCCTGGGCAGATATGACTGGCCTTTGCCCGCCTGCCCGTATGGGGACGAAAGGACTGAGACTGAAAAGACTGTGTCCTTTTCTGCCGATATGTGGATTTTTCAGCTGTTGCCATGGCCACCAGGTCCAATGGACCGCCCCTTTATACGGCAATACTTCCATATGCCGTCTGGAATCTGCCTCCCCTGACCACTGTCGTGTCTTCGTCTGGCAGATATGTACATCACATTTACTCTTGATGCCAGAATGCAAATATGCCTCTGCGCATCACGCATATATAGAAATGCATCCTTAAAATGCTCTATAGTCAATAAAATCTTGTCCCTGTCAAGGGTATCAAAATTTTTAGTCAGGAAATCCGACCAAGCCCCCTCAGCGCTGCACATCCAGGCTGAGGCGATTGCTGGTCGTAGTATAACACCAGTATGTGTGTATATACTGTTATGATATTTTCCAGCTTCCTATCAGCTGGCTCCTTGAGGGCGGCCGTATCTGGAAACGGTAACGCCATGTTTTTATAAGCGTGTGAGCGCCTTATCCACCCTAAGGTGTGTTTTCCAACTCGCCCTTACTTCTGGCGGGAAAGGGTATACCGCCCATAACTTTCTATCGGAGGAACCCCACGTATCATCACACACTTCATTTAATTTATCTGATTCAGGCAAAACTACAAGTAGTTTATTCCCACCCTACAAAATACCCTTATTTGTGGTACTTGTGGTATCAGAAATATGTAACACCTCCTTCATTGCCCTTAACATGTAACTTGTGGCCCTAAAGGAAAAATAAGTTTGTTTCTTCACCGTCGACACTGAGGTCAGTGTCCGTGTCAGTGTCTGTCGACCGACTGAGGTAATTGGGCGTTTTTACAAGCCCCTGACGGTGTCTGAGACGCCTGGACCGATACTAATTTGTCCGCCGGCTGTCTCATGTCGTCAACCGGCTTGCAGCGTGTTGACATTATCACGTAATTCCATAAGTAAGCCATCCATTCCGGTGTCGACTCCCTAGAGAGTGACATCACCATTACAGGCAATTTGCTCCGTCTCCTCACCAACATTTTCCTCATACATGTCGACACACACGTACCGACCTACAGCACACACACAGGGAATGCTCTGATAGAGGACAGGACCCACTAGCCCTTTGGGGAGACAGAGGGAGAGTTTGCCAGCACACACCAAAAGCGCTATAATGTATATAACAACCCTAGAAGGTGTTGTTTCTATATATGCGCTCTTAATATATAATTATATCGCCAATTTATGCCCCCCTTCTCTTTAACCCTGTTTCTGTAGTGCAGTGCAGGGGAGAGTGGGAGCCTTCCTCACCAGCGGAGCTGGGCAGGAAAATGGCGCTGAGTGCTGAGGAGAATAAGCTCCGCCCCCTTTTCGGCGGGCTTTTCCTCCCGGTTTTTTAATAACTGGCCTGGGTTAAAATACACACATATAGCCTTAATGGCTATATGTGATGTATTTATTTGCCAAATAGGTATTTATATTGCTGCCCAGGGCGCCCCCAGCAGCGCCCTGCACCCTCCGTGACCATGTCAGTGAGCCGTGTGACAACAATGGCGCACAGCTGCAGTGCTGTGCGCTACCTCTCTGAAGACTGAAGTCTTCTGCCGCCTGTTTCCGGACCTCCGTTCCGCCGTCTTTCTTCAGCATCTGTAAGGGGGATCGGCGGCGCGGCTCCGGGACGAACCCCAGGCTGACCTGTGTTCCGACTCCCTCTGGAGCTCAGTGTCCAGTAGCCTAAGACTTCAATCCTCCTGCACGCAGGTGAGTTGCAAGTCTCTCCCCTAAGTCCCTCGTTGCAGTGATCCTGTCGCCAGCAGGAATCACTGATTAGAAACCTAAAAAAAAACTTTACTAAACAGCTCCTTAAGAGAGCCATCCAGTTTGCACCCTTCTCGGACGGGCACAAAAACCTAACTGAGGCTTGGAGGAGGGTCATAGGGGGAGGAGCCAGTACACACCATGTGACCTAAAAAGCTTTTTAGATGTGCCCTGTCTCCTGCGGAGCCCGCTATTCCCCATGGTCCTGACGGAGTCCCCAGCATCCACTAGGACGTTAGAGAAAAAAAAAAACTAAGACAACCCCATGTACATAATTATTCACAGCCTTTGCTCAATACTTTGTTGATGTACCTTTGGCAGCAATTACAGCCTCAATGTTTTTTGAATATGATGCCACAAGCATGGCACACCTATCTTTTGGCAGTTTTACCCTGTCCTCTTTGCAGCAACTCTCAAGCTCCATCAGGTTGGATGGGAAGTGTCAGTGCACAGCAATTTTCAGATATCTCCAGAGATGTTCAATCGGATTCAAGTCTGCGGTCTGGCTGGGCCACTCAAGGACATTCACAGAGTTTTCCTGATGCCACTCCTTTGATATCTTGGCTGTGTGCTTAGGGTCGTTGTCCTGCTGAAAGATGAACTGTCGCCTCGGTCTGCACTCTGGAGCAGGTTTCACCCAGGATTTCTTTCTACAGTGCTGCATTCATCTTTCCCTCTATCCTGACTAGTCTCCCAGTTCCTGCCACTGCAAAACATCCCCACATGATGATGCTGCCACTACCATGCTTCACTTTAGGGATGGTATTGTCATAGTGATAAGCTTTACCTGGTTTCCTCCAAACATGACGGCAGGCATTCACACCAAAGTGTTCAATCTTTGTCTCGTCAGACCAAAAATTTTTGTTTCTCATGGTCTGAGGTGCATTTGGCAAACTCCAGGTGAGCTTCCATGTGCTTTTCACTCTCTAATTATGCATTCATGTGGTGAAACTCAGGATGCGGTTCACGGACCAGAAGTCGTGTGACCGCACCTACGCCACTGCCTTCAAAGGATCCATTCTTCAATAAAGACATGCAGGGCGCGGTTCACGGGCTGGAAGTCACATGACCGTGCCTGCGTTTCATTATTCGCCAACAGTTCTGGGGAATGTAAAAACTCATACCATTTGTGGCCAATTAGGGCCAACCTTTATAACAGTATTTTACAATTAGAAGCAAATTCTCTGACTTGGTGGTATAAATAAATATGAAATACGATACGGGTAATGGACTGGTAGTCACATGATCGAGTCCGCAATGCACTGCCCGGAAGGGGCTGAACATTAATGGTAGAAGCATATGGTGCAGGTCTCGGACTGGAAGTCACGTGACCGCACTTGTGTTCCAACAGCCGGAAGTAATGCCGGGAACTTAAAAATTCTTCATTTCTCTGGCAGGGTCCACAGGTTATCCACAGGATAACATTTGTATATGATGACGTGACAGCGGATTTGCACCAAATGGTCAAAGCTTTCGGCCTCCCAGCATGCAATGGGCCCATCCATATATCCCCGCCTCCTGGCTCAGACAAATCGTTTTTTTGTTTGGTGCGGCAGGAGCCAGACCATGGTCAATGGGCTGCTGATTTTTAGCAGCCATAAGCTTATTTTTTTTTATAGTCTCTTTCAAGGTTTGGGGTGCTTAGACTCTAGCGAAACAGGTGGCAAGCACTAACAGAGTGGGAGTTAGATAGTATAGGAGGTTTAAATGCAATACAAAGATTGAGGAACTGAATTGGAGCTTCTGTGTCTATGAGCTAAGCATTCAGTAACACTTAATGGAACCACAGAAACAGACAGTGATTGTGGAGATAGTGTCACGTATTTGGCACTTATCCACTGAACTGATAAAAGCAGGAAAGATATACAATTGTAAAATTCAGATGTAATTAAAAAAATTCAGACCAAACAATAATATACAGTATTGTAGACAATAATATAGTCAAGAACAGAGATGGAACTCTTTCATTAGCATAAGGTCTATGACATAGGCTGGAGAAAAGGATGATGTATTGGAGCCTCAGGTGTAAATGTGCAAAGTAACCAGGTTCTCCCTGCACATGGCTCCAAAGCTTGAACCGAAAGGTTTCCCAGGAGAGTCGGCGGTATTCTTCTTTGTAGTAACCACAGGTGAAGCATTTCGAGTCACAGCAGGTCTCTTCAGGGCTTGATACTCACCTGTGGGCAAAGGGCTCCATTTATTGCCCAGAGGAGATTCATAGTGATTACCATTTCCTGTTGTGATGCACTTCCGGTTTCAGACATAGGAAGTGATGTCAATGTACTTACATTTCTTAAATGAGTATATGTATATGTGTGTGGGAAAACTTCAGGGCAGACTCTCCCACTGTTTAAAAAGTGACAAACTGTGGTATAGTGGGTAGGATTCCCTGTGTATAGCTGTTCTGCAAGTCCTGCGGCAGCCATTTTGGTAGTTTTCCAGTGTAACAGGAAGTTCTGCCGCTGCCATATTTGTAGTCCAAGGTATCAATAGACAACATTTTGGTAGTTCTTTCTTAAAAGGAAGTCCGGCGGCAGCCATTTTAGTAGTTTTAAATTGATATTATGATATTATTCGTGTTCAGTGAAGATGTCAGGTGTCTTTGTTTATTAATAAATAAATTCTGGATTAGAGATGACAGAGCGGCCAACTCAAAAACTGTGATCAATACAGAAAAAGTAAAAATATATTTTATATACCTTAATATACCTTTTAAAATATATATTTTAAAGTTAGATCACCTTTTGAGTTCCATGAAGAGGAAGTTTTGGCAACTCCTCAGGAAGAAGGGGAACTGGATTGGGAATGGGAGGATTCCTCAAATTAGGAGGATGATTCTCACCTCAATTCAGGGGTGTCTCTTTTGGTAGATTTGGTCCGGGAGACCTTGAATTTAAAGGAATCCAGTGTGCCAGTGGCCAGTTCAAATTCTTTCTTCAAACGGAAGAAGAAGCAGGTATCTGTGTTTCCAGGTTTCCCTCACTTTGGTGAAATTCTAGGTGAAGCACGGATAACACCAGATTCAAAATGGAATATTCCAAAAAGGATCAAATATCTTTAGCCCTTTTTCAGAAGAAGATACTAGCCTTTGGAAAAATCCACGTATGGTGGATGCACCGATTGCTAGGTTGGTGAGGAATATAGTTATTTCAGCAATTCAATCTGTATTCAATATGTAAATCTATTTGGACCTGAATTGGTATAGACTATTTCCCAGATTACAGGTGGGAAGATTGTGGATTTACTGGTATCAAAATAAAAAAGTCCCAGGTTCAGTTCCTGTTGTCCCCAAGGCAGGGGAAGATTCCAGACCTTTCAGGGTATGCCCAGAAGTTTCCATAGAAGTGCCTTCAGAGGGTGAGGGGCTCCCAACAGCCATTGTCCTGCTGAAAAAGTCACTTTACAATCCACTTGACTATATAGGAACAGGGACCTGGCCTCTGGTGGGAGCTCCTTTACTCAGGTTCAGGGATACCTGGATGCAATCCAGCCCAGATCAATGTTTAAAGGCTCTGGTAACCAGGAGTTACAGGTTAGACCTAGAGGCTCTCGTTTCATAAAGAATCTTTTACACTCTCCTTCCAATAAGTCATTACAGAAGATCGGCCATGTCGGGTTTCCTCACATAAGCCATCAATGTTTATAAGAACCTTTGTGAATATATTTAGGGTGATGTTGATAGGACAAATGGCAGGCAGGTACATTGGAAGTGTATGCCCTGAACACAGAATCTGAGAAACTTTCGCTTTGCTGATTGACTGGCACGTGAAATTAAGCATCTCTTAAATTGATTGAGGCTAGGAAATCTTTTCTTCTGAAACCTGCAAGGATCAATTTTAATGTTTCAAAGCAGAACGGTTTTCTTTCATGAACTAATTCAATTCCTTGAGGTTCAGAATTGTCCTGAAACCTTCTGTATTTTTTCTTTAAAAGAAATAAAAGCTTTTTGTTCTATTTTTTGAAAAACTGGCACTGGTTACACAGCCTGGAAATCTGACAGGTGTCCTAAACTTTGTTTCAACACTGTCACCTGTAAAGGTAGGCTTGGCATTTTTGATTCTACAAATCCGTTTCCTCTTGGAATCTTCCAAAAAACTCTATATGGTAACCGTTTGATACATTATTTAAAACCCAAATGTCTTCCACCTTTCTGCAAATTTCTGAAGCCTTGCTCCTCCTGGAAGAGGGCAGTAGTAGTCATTGTCTGGCATTATTCATTCTATATGCCAGACGAAAGGACTGCCTATGCACACATATTGTCTGCCAAGCCTAGAGGTCCAGGCTTCTTTAAACTATTGTCTGGATGATGAGGGTAGGGCAGTGGCTCTCAAACTGTGTGCTGTGTCATTGAAATAGGTTACCTACCTATCTAACCGCTCCTTCAGTGCTCTCTTCTCTGAATCTACCTCCTCTTCGCTACCTCTTTCAGCTGGAGTACCGCAAGGCTCAGTCTTGGGTCCTCTGCTTTTTTCTATCTATACCTCATCTCTTGGTAAACTCATCAGCTTTTAGATTTCAGTATCATCTGTATGCAGATGATACTCAA
The DNA here is from genome assembly GCF_028390025.1 of Pseudophryne corroboree. NCBI lineage: Eukaryota > Metazoa > Chordata > Amphibia > Anura > Myobatrachidae > Pseudophryne > Pseudophryne corroboree. Next base: position 119,484 of record NW_026967524.1, on the reverse strand, counting down.
ATCTACCTATCCTCTCTTGACTTGTCCCTATCTGTACTGGGCCGTGTCACTGAATGCCTTTCTGCCTGGATGACATCTCGCCACCTCACACTTAATATTTCAAAGACAGCGTTAATTATATTTCCACCGGCCAATAGTAGGTACGAACCTGATATCTCTATCACTGTTGAAAACTCGACTATCTACCCTACCCCACAAGCCCGCTGCCTAGGTGTCATCCTTGACTCTGATCTGTCCTTTGTTCCCCGCATTTAATCTATCTCAAAATCATGTTACATGCATCTGAAAAACATATCAAAATACGGCCATACCTTACACAAGACACTGCTAAAACTCTAATCCATGCTCTCATTATCTCCCGCATTGATTATTTCAATAGTCTCCTAACTGGTCTTCCTCACCACTACAATCCATTCTGAATGCAGCGTCGAGGCTAATCTTCCTCGCTAGATGTTCATCGTCTGCTGATCCACTCTGTCAGTCCCTCCATTGGTTACCTGTATTCTACCGTATTCAATATAAAATACTTTTACTCACACACAAAGCCATTAACCAAACTACACCAAAGTACATCACTTCGCTTATTTCATAATATCTCCCAACCCAATCTCTTCGCTCTTCACAAGACCTGTGTCTCTCATCCACACTCATTACTCACTCCCACTCACGATTGCAGGACTTTCATCGGGCTGCACCCACTCTGTGGAATGCCCTACCACGCACAATAAGACTCTCCTCTAGTCTCCAAACCTTCAAAGTTTCCTTTAGGCAAGCATATCAAATTCCAGAACCGCCCACATAACTTTCATAAACCTTCCTATCAAACTGCATCCATTCTGCACAGTCCACACATCCTCACATGTCTTCTCATTCTTCACTTTCCCTTCCTCTCAAACACGGTTCATCATTGCTGTATGACCATATCATACAGCCCTCCAAAAACCTTTGCAATCTGGCGGACAACTATGCAATAGATAGCACCTTTCCTTGTATATACATTCCTATTTCCCTATAGAGTGTAAGCTTGCGAGCAGGGCTTTCCTACCTCTATGACTGTTATTACCCAGTTGTGTTATATCATTATTATTTCCAATTGTAAAGTACAACGGAATTTGCTGCGCTATATAAGAAACTGTTAATAAAATACGATTTTACTTACCGGTAAATCTATTTCTCGTAGTCCGTAGAGGATGCTGGGGACTCTGTAAGGACCATGGGGATAGACGGGCTCTGCAGGAGACATGGGCACTTTAAGAAAGAATTTAGTTCCTGGTGTGCACTGGCTCCTTCCTCTATACCCCTCCTCCAGACCTCAGTTAGAGAAACTGTGCCCAGAGGAGACTGACCGTACAAGGAAAGGATTTTGGTAATCTAGGGTAAGATTCATACCAGCCACACCAATCACACCGTATAACTTGTGATAACAACCCAGTTAACAGTATGACAATAACATAGCATCAGTTCACGCCCGATACAACACTAATGTAATCCTTTTTGAAGCAATAACTATATACAAGTATTGCAGAAGAAGTCTGCACTTGTGACGGGCGCCCAGCATCCTCTGCGGACTACGAGAAATAGATTTACCGGTAAGTAAAATCTTATTTTCTCTAACGTCCTAGAGGATCCTGGGGACTCCGTAAGGACCATGGGGATTATACCAAAGCTCCCAAACGGGCGGGAGAGTGTGGATGACTCTGCAGCACCGATTGAGCAAACATGAGGTCCTCCTCCGCCAGGGTATCAAACTTATAGAATTTTGCAAAGGTGTTTGAACCCGACCAAGTAGCAGCTCAACACAGCTGTAGTGCCGAGACCCCTCGGGCAGCCGCCCAAGAAGAGCCCACTTTCCTAGTGGAATAGGCCTTGACCGATTTAGGTAACGGCAATCCTGCCGTAGAATGCACCTGCTGAATCATGTTACAGATCCAGCGAGCATTAGTCTGCTTTGAAGCAGGGCCGCCAAGCTTGTTGGCCGCATACAGAACAAACAGTGCTTGTTTTCCGGACTCTAGCCGTCCTGGCAACATACATTTTTAAAGCCCTGACCACATCAAGGGACTTGGAATCCTCTAAGTCCCGTGTAGCCACAGGCACCACAATAGGTTGGTTCATATGAAAGGATGAAACCACTTTTGGCAGGAACTGAGGACGTGTCCGCATTTCTGCTCTATCCATATGGAAAACCAGATAGGGGCTTTTATGAGATAAAGCCGCTAATTCCGACACTCGCCTAGCCGAAGCCAGGGCTAATAACATGACCACCTTCCAGGTGAGATATTTCAACTCCACCGTTTTAAGTGGTTCAAACCAGTGTGACTTTAGGAAGCTCAACACCACATTAAGGTCCCAAGGTGCCACCGGAGGCACAAAAGGAGGCTGCATATGCAGTACTCCCTTTACAAAGGTCTGAACTTCTGGGAGAGAAGCCAATGTTTTTGAAATAAAATGGATAGGGCCGAAATCTGGACCTTAATGGAGCCTAATTTAAGGCCCAAATCCACTCCAGTTTGTAGGAATTCTTCCTTAGGAGCATTCCTGGCCTCACACCAAGAAACATATTTTCGCCATATACGGTGATAATGTTTTGCTGTTACTTCCTTCCTAGCCTTTATCAGCGTAGGGATAACCTCAACCGGAATACCTTTTTCTGCTAGGATCCGGCGTTCAACCGCCATGCCGTCAAATGCAGCCGCGGTAAGTATTGGAACAGACAGGGTCCCTGTTGCAACAGGTCCTCTCTTAGAGGAAGAGGCCACGGATCTTCTGTGAGCATTTCCTGCAGATCTGGATACCAGGTCCGTCGTGGCCAATCTGGAACAACGAGGATTGTTCTCACTCCTTTTCTTCTTACTATTCTCAACACCTTGGGTATGAGAGGAAGAGGAGGAAATACATAGACTGACCAGAACACCCACGGTGTCACTAGGGCGTCTACCGCTACTGCCTGAGGGTCTCTGGACCTGGCTCAATACCTCTGTAGCTTTTTGTTGAGGCGGGACGCCATCATGTCTGTGAGTCGGTGGGAACTGCCACAGATAATCTGTGCAAAGACTTCTGGATGAAGTCCCCACTCTCCCGGGTGTAGGTCGTGTCTGCTGAGGAAGTCCGCTTCCCAGTTGCCTACTCCCGGAATGAACACTGCTGACAGTGCGCTTACATGATTCTCCGCCCAGCGAAGAATCCTGGTGGCTTCCGCCATTGCCGCTCTGCTCCTTGTGCCGCCTTGGCGGTTTACATGAGCCACTGCGGTGATGTTGTCTGACTGGATCAGAACTGGTTGGTCGTGAAGTAAGGTCTCCGCTTGACGTAGGGCGTTGCATATGGCCCTTAGTTCCAGGATGTGGAAATTTCTTCCCTGTTTGACTGCTCCCCAACCTCGGAGGCTTGTGTCCGTGGTCACCAGGATCCAATCTTGAATGCCGAATCTGCGGCCCTCGAGAAGGTGAGCACTGTGCAGCCACCACAGGAGTGACACCCTGGCCCTGGGGGACAGGGTGATCAACCGATGCATCTGTAGATGAGATCAGGACCACTTGTCCAGCAGATCCCATTGGAAAGTCCTCGCATGGAACCTGCCAAAGGGAATCGCCTCGTATGAGGCCACCATCTTTCCCAGGACTGTCTTGATTTCAAAAGGTTCCTGACCAGAGTCATAAGTTCCTGGGCTTTTTCTATCAGAAGATAAACCCTTTTCTGGGTCGTGTCCAGAATCATGCCCAAGAAAGGCAGGCAAGTCGTAGAAACCAACTGCGACTTCGGAATATTGAGAATCCAGCCGTGCTTTCAGTGAAAGAGATACACTGTTCAGTAACTGCTCTCTTGATCTCGCTTTTATGAGGAGATCGTCCAAGTACGCGATAATTGTGACACCCTGCTTGCGCAGGAGCACCATCATTTCCGCCATTACCTTGGTGAAAATCCTCAGGGCCGTTGAGAGACCAAACGGCAACGTCTGAAATTGGTAATGACAGTCCTGTACCGCAAATCTTAGGTACGCCTTGCTTCCACCGGAGCACCATCATTTCCGCCATTACCTTGGTGAATGATTTCGGGGCCGTGGAAAGTCCAAACGGCAACGTCTGAAATTGGTAATGACAATCCCGTACCGCAATTCTGAGGTACGCCTGATGAGGTGGATATATGGGGACATGAAGGTATGCATCCTTTATGTCCAGTGACACCATAAAATCCCCCCCTTCCAGGCTGGCGATGACCGCTCTTAGCGATTCCATCTTGAACTTGAAACTTTTCAAGTATAGGTTCAGAGATTTTAAATTCAATATGGGCCTGACCGAACCGTCCGGTTTCGGAACCACAAACATGGTCGAATAATAACCCCTTCCCTGTTGAAGGAGGGGAACCTCGACCACCACCTGCTGAAGATACAATTTTTGTATTGCATTTAACACTATCTCCCTCTCTAGGGGGGAAGACTGTAGGGCCAATTTGAAATACCGGTGAGGAGGCACCTCTTCAAAATCCAGCTTGTAACCCTGAGACACAATTTCTATTGCCCAGGGATCCACCTGGCAGTGAACCCACATGTGGCTGAAATTCCGAAGACGCGCCCCCACTGGCCCCGACTCCGCCAGTGGAGCCCCAGCGTCATGCGGTGGATTTTTGCAGAGGCCGGGATGGACTTCTGTTCCTGGGAACTAGCTGTGTTGTGCAGCTTCTTTCCACTGCCCCTACCTCGGTAAGAAAGGATGCACCTCAAACTTTCTTGTTTCTTTGTGAACGAAAGGACTGCATTTGATAATGTGGTGCTCTCTTAGGCTGTGAGGGAACATAAGGCAAAAAATTTTACTTTCCAGCTGTAGCTGTGGAGACCAGGTCCGAGAGACCTTCTCCGAACAATTCCTCACCCCTGTAAGGTAAAACCTCCATATGCCTCTTTAAGTCGGCATCACCTGTCCATTGCCGAGTCCACAGGACCCTTCTGGCAGAAATCGACATAGCATTTATTCTAGAACCCAGTAGACTAATGTCTCTTTGAGCATCTCTCATATAAAGGACAGCATCTTTGATATGCCCCAGGGTCAATAAAACAGTATCCTTATCTAGGGTATCAAATTCCTCAGATAAGGTATCCGTCCATGCCGCTACAGCACTACGGACCCAGGCCGAAGCGATTGCCGGTCTGAGCAAGGTACCTGAATGTGTATAAATGGACTTCAGGGTACCCTCCTGTTTGCGATCAGCAGCATCTTTGAGGGTAGCCGTATCCTGGGACGGCAGGGCTACCTTTTTGGATAAGCGTGTTAAAGCTTTGTCCACCCTAGGGGAGGATTCCCACCGTAACCTATCTGTTGGCGGGAAATGATACGCCATAAGAATCCGTTTGGAAATCTGCAGTTTTTTATCTGGAGATTCCCAAGCCTTTTCACATAACTCATTCAGTTCGTGTGAGGGGGGAAAAGTTACCTCAGGCTTCTTTCCCTTATACATATAAACCCTCGTGTCAGGGACAGGGGTTTCCTCTGTGATGTGCCAAACATCCTTTATTGCTATAATCATATATCGAAGGGATTTAGCCAATTTTGGCTGTAACTTTGCATCATCGTAATCGACACTGGAGTCAGAATCCATGTCGGTATCTGTGTCAACAATTTGGGATAGTGGGCGCTTATGAGACCCCGACGGTCCCTGCGACATAGGATCAGGCATGGGTTGAGACCCTGACCGTCCCCAATGCATCAGCCTTGTCTAATCTTTTATGCAAGGAATTAACATTATCATTTAAAACCTTCCACATATCCATCCAATCAGATGTCGGCGCCGTCGGCGGAGACACCACATTCATTTGCTCCCGCTCCTCTCCCACATAGCCTTCCTCATCAGACATGTCGACACAAGCGTACCGACACACCACACACACACACACACAGGGAATGTCCTTTCTGAAGACAGTTCCCCCACGAGGCCCTTTGGAGAGACACAGTATGCCAGCACACACCCCAGCGCTATATAACCCAGGAATAACACAGTAACTTAATGTCAACCCAGTAGCTGCTGTTTATATCTTATTTTTGCGCCTCAACCCTCTTCTACCGTGAATCAGCAGGGGAGAGCCTGGGGAGCTTCCTCTCAGCGTGCTGTGGAGAAAAAATGGCGCTGGTGAGTGCTGAGAGAGAAGCCCTGCCCCCTCGGCGGCAGGCTTCTGTCCCGCTTAAATTGTAATTATTTGGCGGGGGCTCATACATATATACAGTGCACAGCTGTATATATGTGGTCTTTTGGCAATATGAGGGTCCCAAATGCTGCCGAGGGCGCCCCCCCCTGCGCCCTGCACCCTTACAGTGACCGGAGTATGTGAGGAGTGTGGAGCAATGGCGCACAGCTGCAGCGCTGTGCGTTACCTCCAGTGAAGATCACGAAGTCTCTGGGACGGACAGCGAGGGTGAGATCCTGTATACGATCCCTCTGGAGATCTGGATTTGCTTTGGAGATCTCTGCTCAACTGTCCAGTATCCTCATCCACTGCTGCACCACCAAAAGGAAAAAACAAAATAAAAAAACAAAAAAGAACCTTCCCTCCAAAAAATAAAACGTCAAACAAAAACAATTAACCCCAAAATATAGGATTTTAATTACCTACCAGTAAATCCTTTTCTCGTAGTCCGTAGAGGATGCTGGGGACCATATTTATACTATGGGGTATAGACGGGTCCACCAAGAGCCATTGGCACTTTAAGAGTTTGAGAGTGTGGGCTGGCTCCTCCCTCTATGCCCCTCCTACCAAACTCAGTCTAGAAACTGTGCCCAAGGAGACGACATACTTCGAGAGAAGGAAATACACAGATAGTGGCGAGATTCATACCAGGCTCACCCAACAGGCAAATCCGTCCAACATGCCAAAAAACTCAGCAACAGCTGAAACAGTACTGAAACAGTAAAGAATGCAGAATCCCAGCATCCTCTACAGACTATGAGAAAAGGATTTACCAGTAAGAAATTAAAATCCTATTTTCTCTTTCGTCTTAGAGGATGCTGGGGTCCATATTAGTACCATGGGGATGTACCAAAGCTCCCAGAATGGGAGGGAGAGCGCGGAGACTCCTGCAAAACTGCTTGACCAAACTTAAGTCATCAGAGGCCAAATTATTGAACTTGTAAAACTTAGCAAATGTATTCGACCCAGACCAAGTAGCTGCTCGGCAAAGCTGTATAGCCGAGACACCCCGGGCAGCCGCCCAGGAAGAGCCCACCTTACGAGTAGAGTAGGCCTTTACAGATTTTGGACACGGCAGTCCTGCCGTAGAATATGCATGCTGGATGGTGAACCTGATCCAGCATGAAATCGACTGCTTAGAAGCAGGACACCCAATTTTCTTGGGATCATAGAGGACGAACAGAGTCAGATTTTCTATGACGAGCCGTCCGCTTCACATAAATCTTCAAAGTCCTCACAACATCCAAGGCCTTTGAATCAAATGAGGAGTCAGTAGCCACTGGCACCACAATAGGTTGGTTGATATGTAAAGCTGACACAACCTTAGGCAGGAATTGCGGACGATTCCTGAGTTCCGCCCTATCTTCATGTAAGACCAGATAGGGACTTTTACAGGACAAAGCCCCCAATTCCGACACGCGTTGAGCAGAAGCTGAGGCCAACAAAATGATCGCCCTCCACGTGAGAAATTTGATTTCAGCCTCCTGTAGAGGCTCAAACCAATCCGATTGCAGGAACTGTAATACCACATGTAAAAAAGCTCCCAAGAAAGAAGAACAGGCGCTTCTTATAGAGTTGTTGCACCAAGCAGCTGCCACAGAAAACAGGAATGTCAAACCTGTGTATGTTACAAAAAAAGAAAAATGGATGGGCAGCGCTAATGATAAGAAAAGTGATCGGATTGATGTATTACTTTAGTAATTTATTTAAACAGTAAACATAAATTAAAAACAATTATTCTCCTCATTAATATAATTAATTTAAAAATTGGTTATAATGCATAAAACACATCACATTCAGTTCATCCTAGCATTATATAGGATCATTTGGTGTCTGTTCCTGTAAAGCGCCCAGAATAATGTCCACTATTGTTATAGAGGTGTTGGTTATTGAGGCACAGTTCGGTTTGTTTGTATAATTACCGGTCACCGCCTTAGAGGTGGAAAGGCTTCCAAGGATAACTATCAAATGGAGATTAACCTCATTGCTGGTGGTGAGTGCTGTAATTGTCCTCTTTCTTGCCACTTAGCAGAGTGGTAGTGGGTCCCGGGCTGGTTCAGACACGAATCCGGATTGACTGGAACTGAAGTGATGTGGAGAAAAGGGGGTTCCTGACGCGTTTCGCTGCACCCCAATGTGTTCAGCAGCTTTATCAAAGGATCTGTAATACCACATCAAGATCCCAGGGTGCCGTTGGTGCCACAAAGGGAGGCTGGATGTGCAGAACCCCTTTCAAAAAGGTCTGAACCTCAGGGATGACAGCCAATTGTTTATGGAAGAAAATGGACAAAGCTGAGATCTGGACCTTGATGGAGCCCAATCTCAGGCCCATATCCACACCCGCCTGCAGGAAAAGGATAAAACGTCCAAGTTGAAACCCCACCGCAGGAAATTTCTTGGATTCACTCCAAGATACACATTTTTTTCCAAATTCGATGGTAATGTTTAGACGTTACCCCCTTCCTAGCCTGTATCAGGGTAGGAATAACCTCGCTCAGAATACCCTTTCGAGTTAAGATATGGTGCTCAACCGCCATGCCATCAAACATAGCCGTGGTAAGTCTTGATAAGCGAACGGCCCCTGCAGCAGCAGATCCTCCTGAAGAGGTAAGGGCCAGCAGATCTGCGTACCAAGTCCTCCTTGGCCAGTCCGGAGCAATGAGGATTGACAGATCATTTGTTCTTTTTACAAGTTGAAGAACTTTTGGAATCAGAGGAAGTGGAGTGAACACCTACACGGACGAGAAAACACCCCCAGTGTTACCAGTGTGTGTCCACCGCCACTGCCTGTGGGTCTCTCGACCTGGAACAGTACCTCCGCAGCTTTTTGTTGAGGTGGGAGGCCATCATGGCTATGTGAGGAACCCCTCACCAACCGGTTACCTCCTCGAACACCTCCGGATGGAAGACCACTCTCCTGGATGGAGATCGTGTCTGCTGAGGAAGTCTGCTTCCCAGTTGTCTACTCCCGGAATGAAGGTTGCCGACACCACCACTGTGTGTCTTTTCACCCAGAGGATTCTTGACACCTTTGTCACTGCAGCCCTGCTCTTAGACCCGCCATGTCGGTTTATGTAGGCCACATTGTCCGACTGCACCTGAACAGCCCAATCCTGTAGAAGGTGTGCTGCATGAAGAAGGCCATTGTATATGGCCCTTAGCTCCAGGATGTTTATTGGTAGAAGGGATGCTTGATCCGACAACCTTCCTTGGAAGGTTTTCCCCTGAGCGACTGCTCCCCAACCTCTTAGACTTGCATCCATGGTTAGAAGGATCCAGTCCTGAACTCCGAACCTTCGGTCCTCTAGAAGGTGTGGTAGTTGTAGCCACCAGAGGAGCGAAATCCTGGCTGACAGATGTATCCTCTGGTGCCTATGTAGGTGAGATCCCGACCACTGGTCCAAGATATCCAGGTGAAAGGATCGAGCATGAAACCTTCCATACTGCAGAGCCTCGTAGGAGGCAACCATCTTCCCCAGAAGGTGGATGCACTGATGAACCGATACCCAGGCAGTCTTTATTGAGTTTTTGGAAGGTTCAGGATCCAACCGTGCTCTTTGAGCAGATGTGTCGTGAGAGCAATGGATCTTAACAACTTCTCCCTGGTCGACGCCTTGATCAGAAGATCGTCCAGATATGGAATTATGTTCACCCCTTGCTTGCGTAGAACCATCATCTCTGCCATCACCTTGGTGAAGACCCTCTGTGCCGTGGAGAGACCGAACGGCAGTGCCTGAAACTGATAGTGATCGTCTAACAGTGCAAACCTGAGATATGCCTGATGCGGCGACCAAATGGGAATGTGGAGGTACGCATCCTTGATGTCCAGGGACACCAGGAACTCCCCCTCCATCAGTCCTGAGATGACAGCTCTCAGAGACTCCATCTTGAATTTGAACTCTCTGAGATAAGGGTTCAAAGAATTTAAGTTCAGAATTGGCCTTACTGAACCATCCGGCATCGGTACCACAAAAAGGTTTGAATAGTAACCTTTGTTCCACTGATGAGGCAGAACTGAAACAATGACCTCGGACACTACCAATTATAGGATAGCATCCAGAATTGCTCTGTCTGCCAGCAAAGCTGGCAAGCCTGATTTGAAGAAATGGTGAGGCGGGAGAGTTTGAAACTCCAGCATGTACCCCCTGGACACATGGAATTCCCTGTTACATGGAATGAGGAGCTGGTACAGCTGGGAGAGAGTTACATGGAATGAGGAGCTGGTGCAGCTGGGAGAGAGTTACATGGAATGAGGAGCTGGTGCAGCTGGGAGAGAGTTACATGGAATGAGGAGCTGGTGCAGCTTGGAGAGAGTTACATGAACTGAGGAGCTGGTGCAGCTGGGAGAGTTACATGAACTGAGGAGCTTGTGCAGCTGGGAGAGTTACATGGAATGAGGAGCTGGTGCAGCTGGGAGAGAGTTACATGGAATGAGGAGCTGGTGCAGCTGGGAGAGTTACATGGAATGAGGAGCTGGTGCAGCTTGGAGAGAGTTACATGAACTGAGGAGCTGGTGCAGCTGGGAGAGAGTTACATGAACTGAGGAGCTTGTGCAGCTGGGAGAGTTACATGGAATGAGGAGCTGGTGCAGCTGGGAGAGAGTTACATGGAATGAGGAGCTGGTGCAGCTGGGAGAGAGTTACATGGAATGAGGAGCTGGTGCAGCTGGGAGAGTTACATGGAATGAGGAGCTGGTGCAGCTGGGAGAGAGTTACATGGAATGAGGAGCTGGTGCAGCTGGGAGAGAGTTACATGAACTGAGGAGCTTGTGCAGCTGGGAGAGTTACATGGAATGAGGAGCTGGTGCAGCTGGGAGAGAGTTACATGAACTGAGGAGCTGGTGCAGCTGGGAGAGAGTTACATGAACTGAGGAGCTTGTGCAGCTGGGAGAGTTACATGGAATGAGGAGCTGGTGCAGCTGGGAGAGAGTTACATGGAATGAGGAGCTGGTGCAGCTGGGAGAGAGTTACATGAAATGAGGAGCTGGTACAGCTGGGAGAGAGTTACATGAACTGAGGAGCTGGTGCAGCTGGGAGAGTTACATGAACTGAGGAGCTTGTGCAGCTGGGAGAGTTACATGGAATGAGGAGCTGGTGCAGCTGGGAGAGAGTTACATGAACTGAGGAGCTTGTGCAGCTGGGAGAGAGTTACATGGAATGAGGAGCTGGTGCAGCTGGGAGAGTTACATGGAATGAGGAGCTGGTGCAGCTGGGAGAGAGTTACATGGAATGAGGAGCTGGTGCAGCTGGGAGAGAGTTACATGAACTGAGGAGCTTGTGCAGCTGGGAGAGTTACATGAACTGAGGAGCTTGTGCAGCTGGTAGAGAGTTACATGGAATGAGGAGCTGGTGCAGCTGGGAGAGAGTTACATGGAATGAGGAGCTGGTGCAGCTGGGAGAGTTACATGGAATGAGGAGCTGGTGCAGCTTGGAGAGAGTTACATGAACTGAGGAGCTGGTGCAGCTGGGAGAGAGTTACATGGAATGAGGAGCTGGTGCAGCTGGGAGAGAGTTACATGAACTGAGGAGCTTGTGCAGCTGGGAGAGTTACATGGAATGAGGAGCTGGTGCAGCTGGGAGAGAGTTACATGGAATGAGGAGCTGGTGCAGCTGGGAGAGTTACATGGAATGAGGAGCTGGTGCAGCTTGGAGAGAGTTACATGAACTGAGGAGCTGGTGCAGCTGGGAGAGAGTTACATGAACTGAGGAGCTTGTGCAGCTGGGAGAGTTACATGGAATGAGGAGCTGGTGCAGCTGGGAGAGAGTTACATGGAATGAGGAGCTGGTGCAGCTGGGAGAGAGTTACATGGAATGAGGAGCTGGTGCAGCTGGGAGAGTTACATGGAATGAGGAGCTGGTGCAGCTGGGAGAGAGTTACATGGAATGAGGAGCTGGTGCAGCTGGGAGAGAGTTACATGAACTAAGGAGCTTGTGCAGCTGGGAGAGTTACATGGAACGAGGAGCTGGTGCAGCTGGGAGAGAGTTACATGGAATGAGGAGCTGGTGCAGCTGGGAGAGTTACATGGAATGAGGAGCTGGTGCAGCTTGGAGAGAGTTACATGAACTGAGGAGCTGGTGCAGCTGGGAGAGAGTTACATGAACTGAGGAGCTTGTGCAGCTGGGAGAGTTACATGGAATGAGGAGCTGGTGCAGCTGGGAGAGTTACATGGAATGAGGAGCTGGTGCAGCTGGGAGAGAGTTACATGGAATGAGGAGCTGGTGCAGCTGGGAGAGAGTTACATGGAATGAGGAGCTGATGCAGCTGGGAGAGAGTTACATGAACTGAGGAGCTGGTGCAGCTGGGAGAGAGTTACATGAACTGAGGAGCTGGTGCAGCTGGGAGAGAGTTACATGAACTGAGGAGCTGGTGCAGCTGGGAGAGAGTTACATGAACTGAGGAGCTTGTGCAGCTGGGAGAGTTACATGGAATGAGGAGCTGGTGCAGCTGGGAGAGAGTTACATGAACTGAGGAGCTTGTGCAGCTGGGAGAGAGTTACATGGAATGAGGAGCTGGTGCAGCTGGGAGAGTTACATGGAATGAGGAGCTGGTGCAGCTGGGAGAGAGTTACATGGAATGAGGAGCTGGTGCAGCTGGGAGAGTTACATGGAATGAGGAGCTGGTGCAGCTGGGAGAGTTACATGGAATGAGGAGCTGGTGCAGCTGGGAGAGAGTTACATGAACTGATGAGCTGGTGCAGCTTGGAGAGTTACATGGAATGAGGAGCTGGTGCAGCTGGGAGAGTTACATGGAATGAGGAGCTGGTGCAGCTGGGAGAGAGTTACATGGAATGAGGAGCTGGTGCAGCTGGGAGAGTTACATGGAATGAGGAGCTGGTGCAGCTGGGAGAGAGTTACATGGAATGAGGAGCTGGTGCAGCTGGGAGAGTTACATGGAATGAGGAGCTGGTGCAGCTGGGAGAGTTACATGGAATGAGGAGCTGGTGCAGCTGGGAGAGAGTTACATGAACTGATGAGCTGGTGCAGCTTGGAGAGTTACATGGAATGAGGAGCTGGTGCAGCTGGGAGAGTTACATGGAATGAGGAGCTGGTGCAGCTGGGAGAGAGTTACATGGAATGAGGAGCTGGTGCAGCTGGGAGAGAGTTACATGAAATGAGGAGCTGGTGCAGCTTGGAGAGTTACATGGAATGAGGAGCTGGTTCAGCTGGGAGAGTTACATGGAATGAGGAGCTGGTGCAGATGGGAGAGAGTTACATGGAATGAGGAGCTGGTGCAGCTGGGAGAGAGTTACATGGAATGAGGAGCTGGTGCAGCTGGGAGAGAGTTACATGGAATGAGGAGCTGGTGCAGCTGGGAGAGAGTTACATGAAATGAGGAGCTGGTGCAGCTGGGAGAGAGTTACATGGAATGAGGAGCTGGTGCAGCTGGGAGAGAGTTACATGGAATGAGGAGCTGGTGCAGCTGGGAGAGTTACATGGAATGAGGAGCAGGTGCAGCTGGGAGAGAGTTACATGGAATGAGGAGCTGGTGCAGCTGGGAGAGTTACATGGAATCAGGAGCTGGTACAGCTGGGAGAGAGTTACATGGAATGAGGAGCTGGTGCAGCTGGGAGAGAGTTACATGAAATGAGGAGCTGGTACAGCTGGGAGAGAGTTAAATGGAATGAGGAGCTGGTGCAGCTGGGAGAGAGTTACATGGAATGAGGAGCTGGTGCAGCTGGGAGAGAGTTACATGAACTGAGGAGCTGGTGCAGCTGGGAGAGAGTTACATGGAATGAGGAGCAGGTGCAGCTGGGAGAGAGTTACATGAACTGAGGAGCTGGTGCAGCTGGGAGAGAGTTACATGGAATGAGGAGCTGGTGCAGCTGGGAGAGTTACATGGAATGAGGAGCTGGTGCAGCTGGGAGAGTTACATGGAATGAGGAGCTGGTGCAGCTAGGAGAGAGTTACATGAACTGATGAGCTGGTGCAGCTTGGAGAGTTACATGGAATGAGGAGCTGGTGCAGCTGGGAGAGTTACATGGAATCAGGAGCTGGTACAGCTGGGAGAGAGTTACATGGAATGAGGAGCTGGTGCAGCTGGGAGAGAGTTACATGAAATGAGGAGCTGGTGCAGCTGGGAGAGAGTTACATGGAATGAGGAGCTGGTGCAGCTGGGAGAGAGTTACATGGAATGAGGAGCTGGTGCAGCTGGGAGAGAGTTACATGAAATGAGGAGCTGGTGCAGCTGGGAGAGAGTTACATGAAATGAGGAGCTGGTGCAGCTGGGAGAGAGTTAAATGGAATGAGGAGCTGGTGCAGCTGGGAGAGAGTTACATGGAATGAGGAGCTGGTGCAGCTGGGAGAGAGTTACATGAACTGAGGAGCTGGTGCAGCTGGGAGAGAGTTACATGAAATGAGGAGCTGGTGCAGCTGGGAGAGAGTTACATGAAATGAGGAGCTGGTGCAGCTGGGAGAGTTACATGGAATGAGGAGCTGGTACAGCTGGGAGAGAGTTAAATGGAATGAGGAGCTGGTGCAGCTGGGAGAGAGTTACATGGAATGAGGAGCTGGTGCAGCTGGGAGAGAGTTACATGAACTGAGGAGCTGGTGCAGCTGGGAGAGAGTTACATGGAATGAGGAGCTGGTGCAGCTGGGAGAGAGTTACATGGAATGAGGAGCTGGTGCAGCTGGGAGAGAGTTACATGGAATGAGGAGCTTGTGCAGCTGGGAGAGAGTTACATGAAATGAGGAGCTGGTGCAGCTGGGAGAGAGTTACATGGAATGAGGAGCTTGTGCAGCTGGGAGAGAGTTACATGGAATGAGGAGCTGGTGCAGCTGGGAGAGAGTTACATGGAATGAGGAGCTGGTGCAGCTGGGATGACCTGGAGGAAATCACAGGAACTATACTGGAGCTGCAGCAAATAAAGAGTAAAAACTTATCCCAAATGCTGCTTCCATGGAGCTGTCTGAGACCGGTCGGAATGTTGATGCAGAGGAGATCCAAGCTGGGGATGAAGGAGACCTGGAGAGTTCCAGCTTGGTTGTGGGAAGCCATGGAGTGGTGGCTCTCCAGGAGAAAGTAGATCTGCTGGTGGGTGACAAATGTGGATCCGGTGGTGGCTGTGGTCTCTCAGGGTCTGGTCTAGGATTGGCAATCAACAATTGATGTTCAGGAATAATTGATGGTCTATACCTGACGTTAACTAGTTTTACAATGAAAGGTGGAGACCAAGTTAGTTCCCCGCCATCAATAGTAGACATGGTCCAGATGTTTTTTCCCATCATTTGCAGACTGCTGCCGCTGTACAGAGCTGCTAAGCTGTCAGCCAGCAGCCCTACCTCTTACAAATAGTGTGCTGTAGCAGCTGGGAATAAGATGCCCCATCCACCTCACTGAAGTGACAGGCTCAGCTGTTAGTCATGCAGCCCCACTGCATCCACTCTGTCCATACTCCTACATACATGCCTTCCTGGGAGTGTGTCTCCATCATGTTTGTGTGTATATATGCTTAGTGAGTACTGCCAGCAGCATGCCTCACTGCTCCACTGCAGTAAGGCAGTGTATTGGGGGAGGGGGGGGGGCGGAAGGGGTTGCGACACCAATGAGTAAAGGAATGGAGTAGTTGGATGGGACTCTGGACGCTGCAGCCAAAGTGAAGTAAAATGAAAATAAAGTCATTAAACACCACACACCAGGTGGTGGGACCTAGAATGGATTAGTGAGGGTAGGGACTCTCAAGGAAAATTGGAGTGGGATCCCACAGGTACCAAACTGGGTAAAGAGCAGCTTTTAGGAAGGAAATAGGTAAGGTAGACCCTGTGGTTGACCCTTCTTTGCCTCATGTGGGGTGGATCCTTGGACTCTCCAGTTCCTCATGAGGCTGTGGATTCTTCTTGCCCACTACCTGGTGGTTCTGTGGTCATCTCAGACCACAAACCTCCCAGATACCAGGCCTCCAGATAAACATGTAATGGTCATGGAGGTGGTCCTGGGCTCTGTGAAGGAAGAGGTGGAACAAGCAAAAGAAAGTTGTGTCCCTTCTGAAGGGGCAATGGTGGACATTGTGAATGGTGAAGGGAAGATTTTGTGGGCGAAGAGGGAGTTATGCCATATATCCCAGAAGTATAGGTCCTCAGCCTATATGATGTCTTGTCCGACCAAGCTTGATTTATGGGCTTTTTAATTTTTTTAAGCAGGATAAAGGCTGATTTTTTTATTTCTGCAGTAGACTAAAATAAGTCCAGACAGTCCCACTTCCATTATACCACCTGAATGTGACAGTGACCACCATGACATCACTTACCTGTATGCTTACACATACACGGTTTCTTTAAATCTTCTGCTGTCCACTCCGAGATTAGACATTATGGCGTAATTACTCAGACGGGAATATAAAACAGAATAAAAAATAAGATTTTAAACCTACCGGTAAATCTTTTTATCCTAGTCCGTAGGGGATGCTGGGGACTCCGTAAGGACAATGGGGTATAGACAGGCTCTGCAGGAGATATGGGCACTCTAAAGAACTTTTAGTATGGGTGTGCACTGGCTCCTCCCTCTATGCCCCTCCTCCAGACCTCAGTTAGAGAAACTGTGCCCAGAGGAGATGGATAATACGAGGAAAGTGTTTTGTAAATCTAAGGGCAAGATTCATACCAGCCCACACCAATCATACCATATAACCTGGAATACACATAACCAGTTAACAGTATGAATGAAAAAAACAGTATCAGCCAAAGACCGACTCCAACTGTAACATAACCCTTATGTAAGCAACAACTATATACAAGCCTTGCAGATTTAGCTGAATCGTGTTACAGATCCAGCAAGCAATAGTCTGCTTAGAAGCAGGCGCGCCAATCTTGTTGGCTGCATACAGGACAAACAGAGCCTCTGTTTTCCTAACCCTAGCGTCCTGGCTATGTAAATTTTCAAGGCCCTGACCACATCCAGGGACTTGGAGTCCTCCAAGTCAGGCGTAGCCACAGGCACCACAATAGGTTGGTTCAAATGAAACGAAGAAACCACCTTAGGCAGAAATTAGGACGAGTCCTCAACTCTGCCCTATCCACATGAAAAATCAAGTAGGGGCTCTTGTGAGACAAGGCCGCCAACTCCGACACCCGCCTTGCAGATGCCAAGGCTAATAACATAACCACCTTCCAGGTGAGAAATTTTGATTCCACAGTTTGAAGAGGTTCAAACCAGTGTGACTTAAGGAACTGTAACACCACGTTAAGGTACCATGGCACCACTGGTGGCACAAAAGGAGGCTGGATGTGCAGCACCCCCACCACGAAAGTTTGGACTTCTGGGAGAGAAGCCAATTCTTTTTGAAAAAATACAGATAGGGCCAAAATCTGCACCTTAATGGAGTCTAAATTTAGGCCCAAATCCACTCCCGTCTGTAGGAAGTGGAGAAACCGTCCCAGATGGAAATCTTCCGTAGAAGCATTCTTGGTTTCACACCAAGATACATACTTTCTCCAGATACGGTGATAATGCTTTGCCGTTACCTCCTTCCTAGCCTTTATCAGAGTAGGGATAACTTCCTCCGGAATACCTCTCTCTGCTAGGATTCGGTGTTCAATCGCCATGCCGTCAGACGCAACCATGGTAAGTCTTGGAACATGCAAGGCCCCTGTTGTAACAGGACTTCCCTCAGAGGAAGAGGCCACGGATCTTCCGTGAGCATTTCCTGAAGATCCGAATACCAGGCCCTTCAAGGCCAACCTGGAACCATGATTATTGCTTGCACTCTGATTCTCAACACTTTTGAGATGAGAGGAAGAGGAGGGAACACATAGACCGACTGAAACACTCATGGTGTCACTAGGGCGTCTACCGCTACTGCCTGAGGGTCCCTTGACCTGGCACAATACCTCCAAAGCTTTTTGTTGAGGCGTGACGCCATCATATCTATTTGAGGAAGTCCCCAAAGACTTGCAATCTCTGCAAAGACCTCTTGATGAAGTCTCCACTCTCCCGGATGGAGATAGTGTCTGCTGAGGAAGTCTGCTTCCCAGATTCTACTCCCGGTATGAAGACTGCTGACAGAACACTTACATGGTTTTCTGCCCAGCGCAGAATTCTAGTGGCTTTCACCATTGCCACTCTGCTCCTTGTTCCGCCTTGGTGGTTTACATGAGCCACTGCTGTGATGTTGTCTGATTTAATCAGAATCGGTAGGTCGTGAAGAAGACTTTTTGCTTGTCGTAGGCCATTGTATATGGCCCTTTATTCTGTAGATGGGACCCTGACCATTTGTCGAGAAGGTCCCACTGAAATGTCCTCGCATGGAACCTGCCGAAGGGAATGGCCTTGTAGACTGCCACCATATTTCCCAGAACTCGAGTGCATTAATGCACCGACACTCTGTTTGGTCTTAGTAGGTCCCTGACCATGTTCTGGATGTCCTGGGCTTTTTCTATTGGTAGAAAACCCATTTTCTGTTCCGTGTCCAGAATCATGCCTAGGAAGGATAGTCGAGTCGTTGGAAGCAACTGTGAGTTTGGCAGATTGAGAATCCAACTGTATTGATGTAACACTCTCAGGGAGAGGGACATGTTTTTAAGCAATTGATCCCTTGATCTCGCCTTTATCAGGAGATCGTCCAAGTACGGGATAATTGTGATACCCTGCTTGCACAGGAGCACCATCATTTCTGCCATTACCTTGGTGAAAATCCTCGGGGCCGTGGAAAGCCCAAACGGCGTCTGAAACTGGTAATGATAGTCCTGTACTAGGTATTCTTGATGAAGAGGAAATATGGGGACATGAAGGTAGGCATCCTTCACGTCTAGCGACACCATAAAATCACCTGCTTCCAGACTGGATATCACCGTCCGGAGTGATTCCATCTTGAATTTGAACTTTTTCAAGTATAGGTTTAGTGACTTGAGATTCAAAATTGGTCTAACCGAACCATCCGGCTTCGGGACCACAAACATTGTTGATGTGTAGACAAGCCTCCTGGCTTGACCATATCCCCTGAAAATGTTTTCCTTTTGTGATTGCTCCCCATCCTCGGAGGCTCGCTTCCGTGGTCACCAGAACCCAGTCTTGAACGCCGAACCTGCGACCCTCTAGAACAGGCATGTCCAAACTGCGGCACTCCAGCTGTTGAGAAACTACACATCCCAGCATGCCCTGACACAGCTTTAGAATTCTCTGACAGCTAAACTGTGTCAGGGCATGCTGGGATATGTAGTTTCACAACAGCTGGAGGGCCGCAGTTTGGACATGCCTGCTCTAGAAGGTGAACACTTTGCAGCCACCACAGGAGACTTTAGTACCCTTTTCACTTTTGGCCTAGGGGAACCTTGACAATCACTTGCTGTTGACACAGCTTTTGAATTGCACCTAAAACCACTCACCTCTCCGGGGAAGAAGTTGGCAAGGCCGACTTGAGAAATCGGCGAGGGGGCACCTCTTCGAACTCGTTTGTAACCTTGGGATACAATTTCTAACGCCCAAGGATCCATGCCCGATAGGACCCAGACCTAGCTGAAGAGTCGAAGACGTGCCCCCACCGGTGCGGACTCCCTCCGTGGAGCCCCAGCGTCATGCGGTGGATTTAGCAGAGGTCAGGGAGGACTTCTGCTCCTGGGAACTCGCCGAAGCAGGTGTTCTCTTACCTCTACCCTTACCTCTGGCGAGGAAAGAGGAACCCCAACCTCTTCTGGACTTATGCGACCGAAAGGACTGCATCTAATATTGGGGGTTTTCTTGTGCTGTGGGGGAACAAAAGGCAAAAATGTAGATTTACCCACGGTAGCTGTGGACACCAGGTCCACTAGACAATCCCCAAACAAAACCTCACCCTTGTAAGGTAAAACCTCCATATGCTTTTTTGAGTTGGCATCACCCGACCATTGGCGGGTCCACAGAGCTCGCCTTGTCGAAATTGCCATGGCGTTGGCCCTGGAACCAAGCAGCCCCATGTCTCTTTGAGCGTCTCTCATATACAAGACTGCGTCCTTAATGTGGCCTAAAGTCAGGACAACAGTATCCTTGTCCAGGGTATCCATGTCAGTCAACAAGATATCTGTCCATGCTGCAACAGCGCTACAGACCCATGCCGATGCTATTGCCGGCCTGAGTAAAGCCCCTGTATGTGCATAAATAGATTTTAAGGTAGTCTCCTGTCTACGATCAGCAGGGTCCTTAAGGGCCGCGGTGTCTGGAGATGGTAGCGCCACTTTCCTAGACAGATGCGTTAATGCCTTGTCTGCCCTGGGCAAGGATTCCCAACGTACCCTGTCCTTTGCAGGGAAAGGATACGCCATAAGGATCCTTTTGTCTGGAGTTTCCCACGCTTTTTCAAATAATTTGTTCAGTTCCTGAGATGGAGGAAACGTTACCACAGGTTTCTTCCACTTAAACATGCGCACCCTCGTGTCTGGGACAGAGGGGTCATCTGTAATATGCAAAACATCTTTTATTGCCACAATCATATAATGAATACTCTTGGTCACCTTAGTGTGCAACCTTGCCTCATCATAGTCGACACTGGAATCAGAATCCATGTGTCTACTATTTGTGATAAGGGACTCTTTTGAGACCCTGACGGGCCCTGTGACCCAGTCAAATCCGCGGATTGACTCCCTGCTGTTCCCTTGGACTCAGCTTTGTCCATTCTCTTATGTAATAAGGTCACATTAGCATTTAAAATATTCCACATATCATACCAAACATGTGTCGGCATTGCTGACGGAGACACCACAATCATCTGCTCCACCTCCTCCTTGGATGAGCCTTCCGCTTCAGACATGTCGACACACGCGTACCGACACTCTCTCTCACACACACACAGGGATCTTCCTATAAGAGGACAGGTCCCCAACAAGGCCCTTTGGAGAGACAGAGAGAGAGTATGCCAGCACACACCCAGCGCCAACTGACACTGGAAACAATTCCCAGATATAGCGCTTTTATATTATGTCAATCGTGTAATACACTCACTGCGCCAAAATGTGCCCCCCCCCCCTCTTTTTCAGCCCTGTATCACCGTTCTGCAGGGGAGAGTCCGGGGAGACAGCTTCTCTTCAGCACACTGTGGAGAAAATGGCGCTGGTTAGTGCTGTGCGACCAAGCTCCGCCCCCTCTAGGGGCGGGCTTCGGTCCCGCTCAAATTTACAATTAATGGCGGTGGATAAACATATTCACTGACTCTGCAGCCTATATGTGACTAATATGCCTAAAAAAGAAGTATATATTGCTGCCCAGGGCGCCCTGCACCCATCAGTGCCTGCCGTGTGTGTAACATGCGGGAGCAATGGCGCGCAGCGGAAACGCTGCACGCTTCCCTTAGTGAAGATCAGAAGTCTTCTGCCGCCTGAGACATCTTCTTTTTTCTTATACTCACCCGGCTTCTATCTTCTCCTCTGGGCACAGAATCTAACTGAGGTCTGGAGGAGGGGCATAGAGGGAGGAGCCAGTGCACACCCATACTAAAAGTTCTTTATAGTGCCCATATCTCCTGCGGAGCCCGTCTAAACCCCATGGTACTTACGGAGCCCCTAGCATCCTCTAGGACGTAAGAGAAATAAAAGCTATACAGCAATAATTAGATGCAAACAAAAGCTTTTATTATGAAATCATACAGGGAAGTATCCGCACCATATAGATGTAACATACAACAAACCACCGCAGATGGAACCCGGGTGACTCTAATGCACATGATAATGTACAGGGTGTATATGGATAGGATCTTGTATCAGAAAACACTCAACACTCCTGATCAAGATGAGTGTCTGCAACAAGTTAGGCAAACTAGAAGAAGTGAAAACACGTTCCAATGGCCGCCATACTGTCGTGCAGCAATACAGATTGTGGAAACTGGTATTAGACATTCACATTTACACAAAGCACAAGATACTAAATAAACAGCAGAAAAAAGACCTAAGCATTTGGGATGTATTATTTAGGAAGTAAATAGAGGTACATTAATGAAAAGCGTGAGTAACAGTCATTAGTCTGTTTGTGAAGGTCTCTAGAGTGGAGGCCTCTTGGACTGTGCAAGGCAGTGAGTTCCATGGTCAGGGCTGCAAAACTAAAAGTTCAACCCATAAATGAATTACAGGAGATTCTTGGTACTGCTGGTAACAGTCCTTCATCTGTAGAAGCAAGCAGGGCAGTAAGGAGGCAGAAGCTGCTTCTAGTACCTTGGACCATGTAATGCTGGGCTGGCATCATCCACCCTTGGCGCTCAGCTAGACAACCATTTAGGATTGGTATTAGGTTCTCAGTACATGGAGCAAAAAGCAGGTAATCTGCATAGCAGTGGTAGACCAGGCCATGATGTCTGATTATATAACCCATGGTAGCATGTATGTTTTATAAAGCATAGGAGATAGGATTGACCCTTGAGGAACATTGCATGACAGTGATAATTATACTCCAGAAGATTTCGCTGACGTCCTATGTGGATGCTGGGACTCCGTAAGGACCACGGGGAATAGCGGCTCCGCAGGAGACTGGGCACAACTAAAGAAAGCTTTAGGACTACCTGGTGTGCACTGGCTCCTCCCCCTATGACCCTCCTCCAGACCTCAGTTAGAATCTTGTGCCCGGCTGAGCTGGATACACACTAGGGGCTCTCCTGAGCTCTTAGAAAAGAAAGTATAATTTAGTTTTTTTATTTTCAGTGAGATCTGCTGGCAACAGACTCACTGCTACGAGGGACTAAGGGGAGAAGAAGCGAACCTACCTGCTTGCAGCCAGCTTGGGCTTATTAGGCTACTGGACACCATTAGCTCCAGAGGGATCGAACACAGGGCCCGACCTCGATCGTCCGGTCCCGGAGCCGCGCCGCCGTCCCCCTTACAGAGCCAGAAACAAGAAGATGGTCCTGAAAATCGTCGGTAAAAGACTTCGGTCTTCAACAAGGTAGCGCACAGCACTGCAGCTGTGCGCCATTGCTCCTCATGCACACCTCACACTCCAGTCACTGATGGGTGCAGGGCGCTGGGGGGGGGGGGGCCCTGAGCAGCAATATTAACACCTTGGCTGGCAAAAAAATCACAATATATAGTCCTAGAGGCTATATATGTGAAAAATACCCGCCAGAATTCCAGAAAAAAGCCGGAGAAGCCCGCCGAAAAAGGGGCGGGGCTATCTCCCTCAGCACACTGGCGCCATTTTTCCCTCAGCTCCGCTGGAAGGAAGCTCCCTGGCTCTCCCCAGCAGTGTCAAGCTACAAAAGGGTAAAAAAGAGAGGGGGGGGGCACTAAATCTAGGCGCAGTAGTGATATATAAGCAGCTATAAGGGAAAATCACTCAGTTATAGTGTTCATCCCTGTGTTATATAGCGGTCTGGTGTGTGCTGGCATACTCTCCCTCTGTCTCCCCAAAGGACTTTGTGGGGTCCTGTCCTCTGTCAGAGCATTCCCTGTGTGTGTGCGGTGTGTCGGTACAGCTGTGTCGACATGTTTGATGAGGAGGCTTATGTGGAGGCGGAGCAGATGCCAATAAATGTGATGTCACCCCCTGCGGGGCAGACACCTGAATGGATGGACATGTGGAAGGAATTACGTGACAGTGTCAACTCCTTACATGAAAGGTTTGACGACATACCAAATATGGGACAGCCAGCTTCTCAGCCCGTGCCTGCCCAGGCGTCTCAAAAGCCATCAGGGGCTCTAAAACGCCCGCTACCTCAGATGGCAGACACAGATGTCGACACGGATACAGACTCCAGTGTCGACGACGATGAGACTAATGTAACTTCCAATAGGGCCACACGTTATATGATTGAGGCTATGAAAAATGTGTTGCACATTTCTGATATTAACCCAGCTACCACAAAAAAGGGTATTATGTTTCGGGAGAAAAAAACTTACAGTGGTGTTTCCCCCATCTGAGGAATTAAATGAAGTGTGTGAAGAATCATGGGCTTCTCCCGATAAGAAACTGGTAATTTCTAAGACGTTACTGATGACGTACCCTTTCCCGCCAGAGGATAGGTCACGTTGGGAAACATCCCCTAGGATGGATAAAGCGCTCACACGCTTGTCAAAGAAGGTGGCACTACAGTCTCCGGATACGGCCGCCCTAAAGGAGCCTGCTGATAGAAAACAGGAGGCTATCCTGAAGTCTATATATACACACACACACACACACACAGGTATTATACTGAGACCAGCTATTGTTTCAGCATGGATGTGCAGTGCTGCAGCTGCGTGGTCAGATTCCCTGTCGGAAAATATTGATACCTTAGACAGGGACACTATATTGCTAACCAAAGAGCATATAAAAGACGCAGTCTTATACATGAGAGATGCACAGAGGGATATTTGCTGGCTGGCATCTAAAATAAGTGCAATGTCCATTTCTGCCAGGAGAGGGTTATGGGCTCGGCAGTGGACAGGTGATGCAGATTCTAGAAGGCACATGGAAGTTTTGCCTTATAAAGGTGAGGAGTTGTTTGGGGATGATCTCTCGACCTTGTTTCCACAGCGACAGCTGGGAAGTCAGCATTTTTACCCCATGTTCCCTCACAGCCAAAGAAAGCACCGTATTATCAGGTACAGTCCTTTTCGACCCCATAAGGGCAAGCGGGTTAAAGGCGCGTCCTTTCTGCCCAGAGGCAGAGGTAGAGAAAAAAGCTGCAGCAGACAGCCAGTTCCCAGGAGCAAAAGCCCTCCCCCGCTTCCTCTAAGTCCACCGCATGACGCTGGGGCTCCACAGGCGGAGCCAGGTACGGTGGGGGCCTGTCTCAAAAACTTCAGCAATCAGTGGGCTTGCTCACAGGTGGATCCCTGGATCCTTCAGGTAGTATCTCAGAGGTACAAGCTGGAATTCGAGACATCTCCCCCCCCCACCGTTTCCTCAAATCTGCCTTGCCAACAACTCCCTCAGGCAGGGAGGCTGTGTTAGAGGCAATACACAAGCTGTATTCCCAGCAGGTGATAGTCAAGGTGCCCCTCCTTCAACAAGGACGGGGTTACTATTCCACAATGTTTGTGGTACCAAAACCGGACGGTTCGGTGAAACCCATTTTAAATTTGAAATCCTTAACACGTATATAAAAAAATTCAAGTTCAAGATGGAATCGCTCAGGGCGGTTATTGCAAGCCTGGATGAGGGGGATTACATGGTATCACTGGACATCAAGGATGCTTACCTGCATGTCCCCATTTACCATCCTCACCAGGAGTACCTCAGATTTGTGGTAGATTGTCATTACCAATTCCAGACGTTGCCGTTCGGTCTGTCCACGGCACCGAGGGTATTTACCAAGGTAATGGCCGAAATGAGTTTTAATTATCCCGTACTTGGACGATCTCCTGATAAAGGCGAGGTCCAGGGAGCAGTTGTTGGTCGGGGTAGCACTATCTCAGGAGGTGCTACAACAGCACGGTTGGATTCTAAATATTCCAAAGTCACAGCTGGTCCCTACGACACGTCTACTGTAAACCGACAGGGTGGCACGAGAAGCAGGATGGCAATGGCAGAAGCCACAAGGATTCTCCGATGGGCGGAAAATCATGTGTTAGCACTGTCAGCAGTGTTCATTCCGGGAGTGGACAACTGGGAAGCAGACTTCCTCAGCAGGCACGACCTCCACCCGGGAGAGTGGGGACTTCATCCAGAAGTCTTACAGCTGATTGTAAACCGTTGGGAACGGCCACAGGTGGACATGATGGCGTCCCGCCTAAACAAAAGGCTAGAAAGATATTGCGCCAGGTCGAGAGACCCTCAGGCAATAGCTGTGGACGCTCTAGTGACACCGTGGGTGTACCAGTCGGTTTATGTGTTCCCTCCTCTTCCTCTCATACCCAAGGTACTGAGGATAATAAGAAAAAGAGTAAGAACTATACTCATTGTTCCGGATTGGCCAAGAAGAGCTTGGTACCCGGAACTTCAAGAACTGATCTCAGAGGACCCATGGCCTCTGTCGCTCAGACAGGACCTGCTGCAGCAGGGGCCCTGTCTGTTCCAAGACTTACTGCGGCTGCGTTTGACGGCATGGCGGTTGAACGCCGGATCCTGAAGGAAGAGGGTATTCCGGAGGAAGTCATCCCTACACTGATTAAGGCTAGGAAAGAAGTGACCGCAAACCATTATCACCGCATATGGCGAAAATATGTTGCCTGGTGTGAGGCCAGGAAGGCCCCAATGGAGGAATTTCAGCTGGGCCGTTTTCTGCACTTCCTACAGTCAGGAGTGACTATGGGCCTAAAATTGGGTTCCATTAAGGTCCAAATTTTGGCTCTGTCGATTTTCTTCCATAAAGAACTGGCTTCACTGCCTGAAGTTCAGACATTTGTTAAAGGAATGCTGTATATTCAGGCCCCTTTTGTGCCTCCAGTGGCACCTTGGGATCTCAACGTGGTATTGGATTTCCTAAAGTCACATTGGTTTGAGCCACTTAAAACCGTGGATTTTAAATATCTCACGTGGAAAGTGGTCATGCTGTTGGCCTTGGCTTCGGCCAGGCGTGTGTCCGAATTGACGGCTTTGTCATGTAAAAGCCCTTATCTGATTTTCCATATGGATAGGGCAGAATTGAGGACTCGTCCCCAGTTTCTCCCTAAGGTGGTATCAGCTTTTCACTTGAACCAACCTATTGTGGTGCCTGCGGCTACTAGGGACTTGGAGGATTCCAAGTTACTGGACGTAGTCAGGGTCTTGAAAATATGTTTCCAGGACGGCTGGAGTCAGGAAAACTGACTCGCTATTTATCCTGTATGCACCCAACAAGATAGGTGCTCCTGCTTCGAAGCAGACAATTGCTCGCTGGATCTGTAGCACAATTCAGCTTACGCATTCTGCGGCTGGACTGCCACATCCTAAATCTGTAAAAGCCCATTCCACAAGGAAGGTGGGCTCTTCTTGGGCGGCTGTCCGAGGTGTCTCGGCTTTACAACTTTGCCGAGCGGCTACTTGGTCAGGGTCTAACACTTTTGCAAAATTCTACAAATTTGATACCCTGGCTGAGGAGGACTTTCAGTTTGCTCATTCTGTGCTGCAGAGTCATCCGCACTCTCCCGCCTGTTTGGGAGCTTTGGTATAATCCTCATGGTCCTTACGGAGTCCCAGCATCCACTTAGGACGTCAGAGAAAATAAGATTTTACTCACCAGTAAATCTATTTCTCGTAGTCCGTAGTGGATGCTGGGCGCCCATCCCAAGTGCGGATTGTCTGCAATGCTTGTATATGGTTATTGTTAAACTAAAGGGTTATTGTTGAGACATCTGTTGAGAGGCTCAGTTAATTTTTTATACTGTTAATTGGATATTGTATCACGAGTTATACGGTGTGATTGGTGTGGCTGGTATGAGTATTACCCGGGATTCAAAATCCTTCCTTATTGTGTCAGCTCTTCCGGGCACAGTATCCTGAAGTCTGGAGGAGGGTCATAGGGGGAGGAGCCAGTGCACACCAGGTAGTCCTAAAGCTTTCTTTAGTTGTGCCCAGTCTCCTGCGGAGCCGCTATTCCCCATGGTCCTTACAGAGTCCCAGCATCCACTACGGACTACGAGAAATAGATTTACCGGTGAGTAAAATCTTATTTTAAATGGTTCCGTAGTTGGGTAATGTCTAATATGTTCAACAAGAGCGGATTTATTTATCTCTCAGCATGAAAATGGCTTCTCACCTGTGAAATCGCTGATGTTTGACAAGAACTGATTTCCATGCAAAACATTTCCCACACTCAGAACAGAAGTACGGCTTCTTACCTGTGTGACTTCTCTGATGTGTAACAAGATCTGATTTCTGTGTAAAACATTTCCCACACTCAGAACAGGAAAATGGCTTCTCACCTGTGTGACTTCTCTGATGTGCAACAAGATCTGATTTCCGTGGAAAACATTTCCCACACTCAGAACAGGAATATGGCTTCTCACCTGTGTGACTTCTGATGTGTAACAAGATCTGATTTCCGTGGAAAACATTTCCCACACTCAGCACAGGTATATGGCTTCTCACCTGTGTGACTTCTCTGATGTGTAACAAGATCTGATTTCCGTGCAAAACATTTCCGACACTCAGAACAGGAATATGGCTTTTCACCTGTGTGACTTCTCAGATGTGTAACAAGATTTGATTTATGTGCAAAATAATTCCCACACTGAGAACAGGAATATGGCTTCTCACCTGTGTGACTTTTCTGATGTGTAACAAGAATTGATTTCAATGCAAAACATTTCCCACACTCAGTACAGGAATATGGCTTCTCACCTGTGTGACTTCTCTGATGTGTAACAAGAATTGATTTCAATGCAAAACATTTCCCACACTCAGTACAGGAATATGGCTTCTCACCTGTGTGACTTCTCTGATGTGTAACAAGATATGATTTATATGTAAAGCATTTCCCACACTCAGAACATGAAAATAGCTTCTCACCTGTGTGACTCCTCTGATGTGTAACAAGATTTGATTTATATGCAAAACATTTCCCACACTCAAAACAGGAATATGGCTTCTCACCTGTGTGACTTTTCTGATGTGTAACAAGATATGATTTCGATGCAAAACATTTCCCACACTGAGAACAGGAATATGGCTTCTCACCTGTGTGACTCCTCTGATGTGTAACAAGATTTGATTTCCATGCAAAACATTTCCCACACTCAGAACAGAAGTACGGCTTCTCACCTGTGTGACTTCTCTGATGTGTAACAAGATCTGATTTCCGTGGAAAACATTTCCCACACTCAGAACAGGAATATGGCTTCTCACCTGTGTGACTTCTCTGATGTGTAACAAAAGCTGATGTCTGTGCAAAACATTTCCCACACTCAGAACAAGAATATGGCTTCTCACCTGTGTGACTTCTCTGATGAGTAACAAGTTCTGATTTCCGTGGAAAACATTTCCTACACTCAGAACAGGAATATGGCTTTTCACCTGTGTGACTTCTCTGATGTGTAACAAGAGCTGATTTGTGTGTAAAAAATTTCCCACACTCAGAACATGGAAATGGCCTCTCACTTGCCTTAGCTGGCTGATGGGTAATAAGCTTTGTATTCTGTGTAAAACATTTGTCATCTATAGAACAGGGAAACACTGTATCTACTCTCAGAGCTGTAACAGATGCTCCAATATCAGAGTGATCAGGAGAACATTTCCCAGGATCAGAGAGACCAGCTGATAGAGCTGGATGTATAATTGGGGTAATGGGGTTATCTCCTGGAGAATCAGGTCTACTATCATTATCTTTTATGTCACAATCCGGGGATAACATTAGATGTCCTTCTGTGATATTCCTGCTTGTGTGTCCATCTGCTGGAAATAAAATACATTAAAATATAAAATGAGTAGACAAGACCGAGGGTGTTACAGGATACAATATATAATTCTATAACTGACATTTTTTTTACCTGTAATCATTAAAAAACAAAAAAGCTAGGATGCTTATACTGGAGATTCATCATGTGGGATTACTAGAGGTGACATGGACGCTGATGTGGGATTACTAGAGGTGACATGGACGCTGATGTGGGATTACTAGAGGTGACATGGACGCTGATGTGGGATTACTAGAGGTGACATGGACGCTCATGTGGGATTACTAGAGGTGACGTGGACGCTCATGTGGGATTACTAGAGGTGACATGGACGCTCATGTGGGATTACTAGAGGTGACATGGACGCTCATGTGGGATTACTAGTGGTGACATGGACGCTCATGTGGGATTACTAGAGGTGACATGGACGCTCATGTGGGATTACTAGAGGTGACATGGGCACTCATGTGGGATTACTAGAGGTGACATGGACGCTCATGTGGGATTACTAGAGGTGACGTGGACGCTCATGTGGGATTACTAGAGGTGACATGGACACTCATGTGGGATTACTAGAGGTGACGTGGACGCTCATGTGGGATTACTAGAGGTGACATGGATGCTGATGTGGGATTACTAGAGGTGACATGGACACTCATGTGGGATTACTAGTGGTGACATGGACGCTCATGTGGGATTACTAGAGGTGACATGGACGCTCATGTGGGATTACTAGAGGTGACATGGACGCTCATGTGGGATTACTAGAGGTGACGTGGACGCTCATGTGGGATTACTAGAGGACATGGACGCTGATGTGGGATTACTAGAGGTGACATGGACGCTCATGTGGGATTACTAGTGGTGACATGTACGCTCATGTGGGATTACTAGAGGTGACATGGACGCTCAAGTGGGATTACTAGTGGTGACATGGACGCTCATGTGGGATTACTAGAGGTGACATGGAAGCTCATGTGGGATTACTAGAGGTGACATGGGCACTCATGTGGGATTACTAGAGGTGACATGGACGCTCATGTGGGATTACTAGAGGTGACACCGACGCTCATGTGGGATTACTAGAGGTGACATGGGTTTTGCAATAATAAAACGGCAAAGAAGAGAAAGTGATGTCCTGTTTGCGCACTAATAAATAATATATAACCTTTATTAAGTACAGTAAAGTATGTAAATGAAATCAGTGATATATTAAACACAAAGGTAAATGTATAAAGGTGAATAAAGTAATAAAGAAACAAGTGTATTTGTTGTTACACAATCGGCATGTATATTATATTGGGTGATAACTGATTCAGTGCTGGTAATCCTGTTCAGTAAGAATATATTTATATATTACACCCATACGAGGACGGGCTAAATTACATTCAATTATATTGTGGCAGAGTTTCCTCCAGCGGTAATCTCAATGTAACATCACACTGTATGTATAAACACTTTATGGGGGGGATTCAGTTCATTGCAAAAACTCCCTATCCAATTACCCTTAAAGGTATCCAGATGTCACACACAGTTCCCATTACTGTTTTAGAAATTGGGAACTACGCAGCCGTTTTGGGTCCTATCTACGGCATGGTCCCCTGAATCTAGCTACCTCCCATGATGCATTGCACACGCATGGGCAGAAAACAGTTGGCGACATCCAGGCCTGTCATTAAATATAGGTATTTGGTGTGGGAAATCGTCCCTCTTGTTATATGGGTGTGCCTATCAGGGAATGAGGGCTCTAAGGCGGATTTGTTCCTTACAGAATGTGTATGACCTGTTTATACATGAAGATATTGATTATTGTATTATAGGGTGTAATGTCTTGGTCACCATGGTGACTGCCCAGCCAGGTAAGCTATCCTGTGTCTCTTTGGCAGTGTTGCTGTGTGACCTACAGGAAGTCCCAAGGCTGACACCCCACACTGCCCCCTCTCTTACTGGAGGCCATGAATAGCTGAAGGGGCTCTGACATCACAAATAACTGCAAGGGGTTAATAGCGACAAGTTTTATTGCCCCGAGATGCAAATCCCCCTGTCAATGTGATGGAGTGGGCTTTATTGTAACCTTGTCTTTGTCAGACAGCCAGGCACCAAAATCCGCAGGGGTAAGTGGGGAAAACAGACTGTTCTGTAGCCAGTCCCTTCATTCATATCACCCAAAGCTAGGCCTCAAGGGTGTCACCCATCAGGTAAAAGCAGAGGTTTTATAACGGCAAACCGAGGACTTTATATGTTATCTCAGATCACTTCCTGAAACCTGAGATACTGGAACTGTGGCGTCTTGGTTCCTGTCCAGGGGACTCCTCAGGCCAAAGTGGTTTGGACATGATAAGGTTCTCAGAGTGTGGTTAATACTGCTGGCCATTCTGTATGTAGTGTATATAGATTGTATTTACTGATGTTACATGTATATTCAGTGTGTGTAAAATAGAAGTATCATTTGTATCTGCTATTGTGTGTCCTGTGTGATCTGTAGGACTTGGAGAAGGAACCAGGGTGCCAGTTTGGCACATACATAGACCTAGGACCTTCACATTTGGTGGCAAGCAGTGGGTATTGCACAACTACACCTTCCCATTTGCTGATATAGAAGATGGACACCTATTAACCAGCTGGCAGGGGATCTATGAGGACTGTGTCCAAGAGGAGATAACCATGGATGGGGTATTATTGTCCTACTTCCTGACCACCAGTGGAGGGTGGCATCATGCCCCAGGCTGACCAGCATATTCAGCTGACAAGACAATTATGAATTATTGTTCCCATTTAGCAATTTAGAGAGTGAGGAGCTGAAATCTGAGAGCTGGTCTGTACCTTGTGGTTTAGAAAGGACATGTGTATCAGAGGCTGATAACCCAAGATCAGAGCGGGAACTAGATGGGGATATGTTGCGCTACTGTAAGCCCCATAAAAGTTTTGTGGACTGTAACTATGTCAGCACTAGGAGACATCCAAGCAAATGCTGATACAGTGGATGTTAGGAGACAACACTTGCAACCCAGTCTTCTCTGTGATGTAGAAGACTCAAGTCTAGCCAGCATAGCACAGAGGAGAGAAAGGGATAATGCACCTGGGGTCATGAAGGAGATGCCAGCAAGAGTAAGAATAGCATTCAGCCAGGCCCTCAGCCGGTCAGGATGGGAGAGGTGAGCGATCTGGGGAAGATGGAGGATCCTCCAGGTGACATCCAGCAATAATCCACTGAGGGGGCAACAGTGATGTAAGGCCCAAAGGATGGGGTAGGGGCTGTTGAGGGGATAGCATAAGAAGATCTGCAGATACCCCCTGCAGACAACTTCTGTGCTGTTGGTAACTGCAGACGGAGGTCCTCAACCGTTGCCTACCACTGCCAGGTTCCTGGACACGGGCCCGCTGATGCAGATTACGCTCCTTGGAAAAGTGATTTATAGTAAAAGGACTGAGTTCTCAGCATTAGTCCCAGTGCTTGGAGGGTTATATTATTACCATATGTCTCCTGCTTCTGATGGATGATGAAACCATCAGTATATGGACTAGAGCGGCAGGGATGTAAGGAGCATGAAGAGAGTTCCCTTTGTAAATACTCCATACAGGGAAGTTACCCATTGCAATGGCTGACATGGAGGATGAAGAGGGAAAACACTGCTGTCTCCATGCTTGCAGAAACCATTCCCAATATTCATATGAAGGCCCAGCGAGGGTACAAAGGTGACCCCTGTACTGGGCATCAAAGTGCCAAGGGGCCCCAAGCAACAATATTACTACACAAATTAAATGTGTAACACGCTGGCCGGCAGAGCAAAAATATGAAAAAACAAACAAAAGTGTCTCACCCATAGTGCATATGTGCAAAAGTAATCAAAGATGGCGCATGACGATGTGTGGCTCTTGCGTGTGATGTGCGGCGCTGGTGAGTCGGTATATGCCTTTCCTGGATTATGCAGTGGGCCCCTAGTAGAAGCCGACCCACCTGAGGAAGCAGCACTTGATTCACAGCAGGCGCAGCACATAAGCGGTAGGACAACATCTCTGCCCATTACTCTGCAGCACATACGTTACTTGCACTACACTCCCTCATTCATTGTGTGTGTCTAGTATCCACATTAACTCTTCTGCTGTCCTAACAATCGAGAGGTCATCAATAAATCTCAAATAAAGTGCCACTTCAGACCCGAAATGATCTTTTCTATGATAATGGGTACTATTTACAAGTGCCAGGCTGTGCCATGGGGTCCTAAGTGGCCCCAGCATATGCCAATACTTTCATGGCATCTACAGAAATGGCATTGGTTGTTTTACCAAAATGGTCTTAGGTCTGAAGTGGCACACTACCCGATTTAAACTGATGACCTCTTGGTTGTAGTAGACTGCTGCCAGATTTGTGCAAACTGAAGAAGTCAGCCTCCCACCCTGGGTCCCACCAGGAGGAGGCCTGCACCATCAGGCTGATGGCTTATCTTCAGATTTGAAAACCGGTCTGGTAGCCCAATACCTTTTAGTTTTTCCAGACCTGTTGGATTGGGACTGTTTGCCTTTACCCTTTCCATTTGCTTTTCCTTGATTCGGAAAGGACCGGAAAGCTGGAAACTAGGATTGAAATTTTGTGTGAAAGAAAACTTCACTTTCTTAGAGTCTGATTCTGACTCCAATATACTGTTAATTCCTTACCAAAAAAATATCTCCAGTAAGCAAAGATAAGACCCCAGAACCTTCCTGGATTCTGAGTCAGCTTACCATGTACATAGCCACAGTAAAACAATTTTGACGGGAAAAAATACTCGTATAAGCGTTGTCACCCATGTACATAGCCAACTCGCTGCTGTCTGGGAGGCCATTGTACCCATATCCAGGTCCACTTATCGCTGCCTGTTTGATATGTGCAATATGGGATCTTTACTCTAGATGCCACTAAAATATCCTCCTTCGATGCATCAGCCCAAACCATAGCTGGTCTAACGATTGTACAAGACAAAAGAAAAAAATGTTCTTTAGAAAACCATCAACTCTTCTATCCATGACATCATTTATTGATGTTGAAAACAAAAGTAATGCAGATTTTCGCACCAATCTAAGACTTGCGAATCTACTTTGGGAGCCACCTTCCTTTTTTTTTTTTTTAAACAGTCCCCAGCTGGACGAGGATAATTGGAATTCCATTTCTTGGAATACTAACTTCCTACTGAGCGTAACCCAAAATTTCCATCAGCTGTTTTGGGATGTTTAAACACAGTTGCCTTAGTCTTTAACACAGGCTCTGCTGCCTCTTCTAAGGATAGAATGGCTTACATAGCACTAATTAGCTCAGGTATGTCCACTGAGCTGAGACCATCTGCAGTGCAATGAGTCCTCATCCTCCAACGAATCCTCATCTAAATCATGTGTAGACTGTGAAGATGTTGTATCATGTCTATGTGATTTACTCACCACCAGCCTTTCAGCCTGCTTTTTTGAGAGTGATAAAAAGTGGAAAGAGAGGGTTGGCGCTGAGGGTGAAATAAAAGATTGATATTTATCTAAATAACACGGTGTGTTGACTTTATGGCGTCTCTGCTTTCCCCTTTATATTCTTAATGTTATTCCTCCAAAGAATTTCGGACAGTGCATGTAAAATAAGGATTGCAATGATTGTAGATTATATGTTGAACCCAATTACGGATGAATTATTGCTGTCTGGTTATTCTTATATGTAATTTATCTTAATAGATG
This sequence comes from Pseudophryne corroboree, assembly GCF_028390025.1. Classification (NCBI taxonomy): domain Eukaryota; kingdom Metazoa; phylum Chordata; class Amphibia; order Anura; family Myobatrachidae; genus Pseudophryne; species Pseudophryne corroboree. The sequence goes on along the minus strand of NW_026967524.1, from coordinate 84,435 downwards.
TACCAAGCTTACACAATAAATGGTATAATGAAACCCATAGCAGTTTCTTTTCAGAAGATTTAGGAACCGCACATATTTCAATAGGGTAATCTCATGAGGTGGACGCGTACCTCAACTTAAACAATGAAAATTGATAGCAGACTTATCAACGTATCTTTAAGACAAGACCACGCTCCAATAAAGTACAACAAAACAGTGCACAGAATGGGTTCCTACAGTGCGTACCTAACTTACACTGGTTAGGTGTAATATCCTCATATAAAAGGTATCTTTCAAGTACAAAAGGGCGTACCAGTACTCACAGGTGTTCTTATATATTGCAGTCACATCAAGGTATCTTTGTCTTCTTTTCAAGAAGATGGAGGCTCATTTAAAAAGTATAACAAATTTTAATTAAAAAATCTTATAAAAGAATTACAGAGAATAAGTAAAGCATTGATTGCAGGAAAGCACCGTCCGTGTTAGGGATTGGGAGGACCAATATTCAGTCTACAAGAACCGGCATCTATAGGCTAAATATAGTAAAAACAATGGCCGTACCTTTCTCCCAAAAACGAACGTGTATTGTCCAGCAGGCAATGGTCCTAACCCAACGCGTTTCGAGTTTACTACTCTTTATCAAGGCTGATGGAGGACTGTGAAGAGAATGTATTTATATTAAAAATCCGGAAATTGGAGCAGATGACATCACTATACATTCTCTTCACAGTCCTCCAAACGGCATCCTACTATAAATTACATATAAGAATAACCAGACAGCAATAATTAATCCGTAATTGGGTTCAACATATAATCTACAATCATTGCAATCCTTATTTTACATGCACTGTCCGAAATTCTTTGGAGGAATACCATTAAGAATATAAAGGGGAAAGAAGAGACGCGCCATAAAGTCAACACACCCCGTTATTTAGATAAGTATCAATCTTTTATTTCACCCTCAGCGCCAACCCTTTCTTTCCACTTTTTATCACTTTCCTGTATTTTCTCTGGATCTTCTGGGATAGATCCAGATTAAAAGCGGGAGGCAGCAGAGATTTGAAGAGGAGCGTCAACGATTTTCCCAAAAAATCCTTTTCTGCTTTTTTGAGAGGCTGACAATTCCCTAGGTGTATAAACCTCAGAATGAATGTTGCATGTAAGGGTTAATAGGGAAACCTATCACTGGTATAAACTGCTCAGCTACATTGGATAATGTCTGTGCAAAGTAGCCCATGAAGGTTCACCAGAACCTGTGCCTGCCTCACTATACACGTGGGTAAGCGTTGTCGCGACCGGGCGGGGAGTTGTTGGAGCGACTCTAAGGTGCGTATAAGATGCTTTTTAGAAAAATCACTCAAAAAAAATAGTAATACTAAAATAAAATAAGAAAACTGATGGTTGCAAAAAAACAGCAGCCCTCTGACCATGGGTGGTCATTCCGAGTTGTTCGCTCGTTATTTTTTTTTCCGCAATGGAGCGATTAGTCGCTAATGCACATGCGCAATGTCCGCAGTGCGACTGCGCCAAGTAAATTTGCTATGAAGTTAGGTATTTTACTCACGGCATTACAAGGTTTTTTTTCTTTGTTCTGGTGATAGTAATGTGATTGACAGGAAGTGGGTGTTTCTGGGCGGAAACTGGCCGTTTTATGGGTGTGTGCGAAAAACGCGGGAGTGTCTGAAGGAACGGGGGCAGTGTCTTGGTGAACGCTGGGAGTGTTTGTGACGTCAAACCAGGAACGAAACTGACTGAACTGATCGCAGTGGCAGAGTAAGTCTCGAGCTACTCAGAAACTGCTAAGAAGTTTCTATTCGCAATTCTGCAAATCTTTAGTTCGCAATTTTACTATGCTAAGATTCACTCCCAGTAGGTGGCGGCTTAGCGTGTGCAAAGCTGCTAAAAGCAGCTAGCGAGCGAACAACTCGGAATGAGGGCCATGGTTCGGCTCCTGCCGCACCAAACAAAAAACTGATTTGCCTGAGCCAGGAGGCGGGGATATATGGACAGGCCCGTTGCATGCTGGGAGGCCGAAAGCTTTGACCATTTGTTGCAAATCCGCTGTCACTTCATCATATCCCAATGTTATCTTGTGGATAACCTGTAGACCCTGTCAGAGAAATAGATATATATCTAAGAGGATAGAATTTGATCGGTGTTGTTACACTGTTTTGTTGGCAGGTTACTTTATACTTTTGTCCCCATTGGTTTCTATAGGTCACGTGGACGAGGTTCTCTCCGTGTCTCCGGACGTAGCATTTGTCAGATGAAGTCCCTTTGATGCGCTGGAGTGCGACGGATGGCGACATGGACGGTTCCACCGGGTATATTAGGTGAGTGGTTGTATGTCTCTTTTGTTCTGCACCCTGATGAAAATGCCGCGAATACAGCATTGAAACGTTGGTACACTAAACCTGCCTGGTCTATTTATTCTGAGTGCCTCCTTGTATGGATTCTACATTACGTTACACCAGCTGATACAGCCTGGTTTGGAGGGCACCGGCTATTGATTCTTTAATATTTACTTCAGGTCTTCTTGAGGAGTGCCGCTTTACCAAAATCCAAAATATATATATGTATATGTGTGTTTATATATATATATATATATATATATATATATATATATATATACACACACACACACACACACACACACACACACACACACACACACACACACACATATATATATATATATATATAAAAAAGTACAATGACACGGGACGTGCACATGCGTGTAGATGGTGACACTAAAGTTACTGGATGATCATTGTGAATGTCTGAGGTATTGATACAATGCAAATTTGTTGAGATATTGTTTCTTTTTCAGATGGAACCATGGGTCGTGCACGTGATGCGACTGGCAAAAGGGAGCCATTGGTTGTGGCTGAGACCGGCATTTGTTTGTTGGTGATCCCTTGTAGACCATGAGTAGTATCCATCTACAGTGAAAGAAGCATGGACACCAAGAATCTCAGCGGCGGAACAGTGGGCGAAAGTAATCATGACAAATCGGGACCACAGGCATTTAGGTCGCCTAGCAACCACCAATCGTTCCAAACGCACCAGGAACTGCACCAACAGTACAATGCCGGACCCAGCCAAACAGTCCCACAGTCCCAGATCTGGTGAACTGGAGGGCCACGTGAGATGTGGTGGCACGTCAGACTGGTGCTCTTAAAACCAATCCAAGCCTTCGGTCACTGTTCCACCGCTGAGCGCATACCTAAAGGTTAACACTAATGCTATAGCTGTTTTTATGGTAATTATTTTGGGCAATAGAGTAGGACCTGCAGTATAGTGGGGTCCCTTGTCGGGGGCTGCAGGCTTAAATGCATTGAGCAATACATGAACTAAAACGCCACTGTTTATTATGGTTAGTTAATATAGTGAGTGCAAGACACATTTATGTATGTAGTAAGGCTACTGGGAGACCTTAGATTGAGCAATATTGGATCTGGTCATTACATTCCCTAAAGTCATAACCTCAGAACTGCACAGAGCAGGAACTATTATTCACAAGTAATTAGGAATGTGTTCATCATGAACAAGTCCACAATTACTGTCTGAAGGTTACACAATTATTTCAGGTCTACACAACTGATATTTGAGGATAAAGCCTTTAACAGAAAACACCCCTGAAGAAGTCACTATTGAAGAAACGCGTTGGTTGATTTAGAGTGAATTGGAGTGGATAAGAACAAGCCCGCCCATGCAAGGGTGACAACAAGTGCAAAATGCTTGTCTTATGATTATACAGATATGTACTTGTGATAAGCTTTTAATCTGTTTTACTTGAAGTTCTAGATTCAAATTTCATTTTATTTCTGAATCTTATACGAATTGTATTTGGTGAGCTCAGGTCTACTGTATAGCAGGAAATATTTCATACCTGCATCATCTAACAAAATGCATATAAATTAGGCACTCCACAAAAAACAATACTAATTATATTATATACACATTTATATATAATCACTAATAATAAACTTCTGCTTGTTACTTTTCATAACATTCTAGTTTGTGTGTAATAACTCTCTACATGTGATATTTGTCATGGATAGCCTTGTGTTAGAGTCTCCCAACTGACAACAGGGCTGATGGAGGAGGAGGGTGTAGGATAAGAGATTGCTGTAGTGACTGAGCAAGGAGAATATGTGACTTCTGTAATAAGTGTTTATTACTCACCTGTGCTGATATCTGTAGGGATCTCCTCCTCCTTACACTGCTGATCACCCCTCACATACGTCTCTTCTTCTCCCTCTATATCTTCTGCCTTCATATCAGTCACATACGTCTCATCTTCTCTCTCTGTATCTTCTGCCTTCATATCAGTCATATACGTCTCTTCTTCTCCCTCTATATCTTCTGCCTTTATATCAGTCACATACGTCTCTTCTTCTCCCTCTATATCTTCTGCCTTTATATCAGACATTCTTCCTAAATTACCCAAAAAATAGGATTTTAATACCTACCGGTAAATCCTTTTCTCTTAGTCCGTAGAGGATGCTGGGGTCACATCAAGAACCATGGGGTATAGATGGGATCCACAGGAGACATGGGTACTTTAAGACTTTCAAAGGGGTGTGAACGGACTCCTCTCTCTATGCCCCTCCTCCAGACTCCAGTTATAGGAACTGTGCCCAGAGAGACGGACATTTCAAGGAAAAGGATTTATTGTTAAACTAAGGTGAGATACATACCAGCTCACACCTCAAGCACGCCGTGCAACATGGCATTTAACACAACGCAAGTCAACGGCATGAACATCATCAGCAACAGACCGACTATAAACGTAACACAACATGTGTGTAACCACAACTAAAAACTGCAGATACAGTACGCACTGGGACGGGCGCCCAGCATCCTCTACGGACTAAGAGAAAAGGATTTACCGGTAGGTATTAAAATCCTATTTTCTCATACGTCCTAGAGGATGCTGGGGTCACATCAAGAACCATGGGGTTATACCAAAGCACTAGAACGGGCGGGAGAGTGAGGATGACTCTGCAGCACCGAATGACCAAACATGAGGTCCTCATTAGCCAGGGTATCAAACTTGTAGAACTTCGCAAAGGTGTTTGAACCCGACCAAGTAGCTGCTCAGCAAAGTTGTAATGCCGAGACCCCCCGGGCAGCCGCCCAGGACGAGCCCACCTTTCTGGTAGAATGGGCCTTTACCGATTTTGGTAACGGCAATCCAGCCATAGAATGAGCCTGCTGAATCGTAGGACAGATCCAGCGCGCAATAGTCTGCTTGGAAGCAGGAGCCCCAATTTTATCGTGAGCATACAGGACAAACAGAGCCTCCGTTTTCCTAAACTGAGCTATTCTAGCGACATAAATTTTCAAAGCTCTTACTACATCGAGAAACTTTGATTCCAGCAAGGCGTCAGTAGCCACTGGCACCAAAATAGGTTGGTTCAAGCGTAACGTCGAAACCACTTTCGGCAGAAACTGCTGACGAGTCCTCAATTCTGCTCTATCTTCATGAAAGATCAAATAAGGGGTCTTGTGAGACAAGGCCGCCAATTCAGACACCCACCTTGCGGATGCCAAGGCCAACAGCATGACCAGTTTCCAAGTAAGAAATTTTAACTCTACCTTCTGCAAAGGTTCAAACCAATGAGATTGCAGGAATTGCAACACCACGTTAAGATCCCACGGTGCCACAGGGGGCACAAAGGGAGGTTGGATGTGCAACACTCCTTTCACGAAGGTCTGAACTTCTGGAAGAGAGGCCAATTGTTTTTGGAAGAAAACCGATAAGGCTGAAATTTGAACTTTAATTGAGCCCACTTAAGGCCTGCATCCATACCGACTTGTAGAAAATGGAGAAAACGTACTAGCTGAAAGTCTTCCGTAGGAACCTTCCTGGATTCACACCAAGACACGTATTTTCTCCAAATACGGTGGTAATGTTTAGACGTTACTCCCTTCCTGGCCTGAATAAGAGTGGGGATAAGTTCCTCGGGAATACCCTTCCGGGCTAGGATCCGGCGTTCAACCTCCAAGCCGTCAAACGAAGTTGCGGTAAGTCTTGGAACACGCACCTGCTGTAACTGATCCTCCCCCAGAGGAAGAGGCCAGGGATCTCCTACGAGTAATTCCAGAAGATCCGGATACCAAACCCTTCTTGGCCAGTCTGGAACAATGAGGATCGCTCGAACCTTTGTTCTTCTTATGCTCTTTATCACTTTTGGAATGAGTGGAAGCGGAAGAAACACGTACACCAACTGAAACACCCACGGTGTCACTAGGGCATCCACTGCTATTGCTTGAGGGTCTCTTGACCTGGAACAATATCTCTGAAGTTTCTTGTTGAGGCGAGACGCCATCATGTCTATTTGAGGAATTCCCTTAAAGACTTGTCACTTCTGCAAAGACCTCTTGATGAAGACCCCACTCTCCCGGATGGAGATTGTGTCTGCTGAGGAAGTCTGCTTCCCAGTTGTCCACTCCTGGAATGAAGATCGCTGACAGAGCGCTTGTATGCCTTTCCGCCCAACGGAGCACCTTTGTGGCCTCTGCTATTGCTGCTCTGCACTTTGTTCCGTCCTGGCGGTTTATGTACGCTACTGCTGTTATGTTGTCCGACTGAATCAAGACGGGCCGATTACGAAGATGTTCGCTTGCAGAAGGCCATTGTGAATGGCCCTTAACTCCAGAACGTTTATGTGTAGACACATTTCCTGGCTTGACCATCTTCCCTGGAAGCTTTCCCCCTGCGTGACTGCTCCCCAGCCTCGGAGACTCTCATCCGTGGTCACTAAGATTCAGTCCTGGATCCCGAACCTGCGTACCTCTAGGGGGTGAGAGCTGTGCAGCCACCACAGGAGTGAGATTCTGGTCTTGGAAGACAGGGTTATCCTTCAGTGCATGTGCAGATGGGACCCGGACCACTTGTCCAACAGGTCCCACTGTAACACTCTGGCATGGAATCTGCCAAACTGAATGGCCTCGTAGGCTGCCACCATCTTTCCCAGCAACCGAGTGCATCGATACTCTTGCTGGTTTCAGCAATTGTTTGACCAGACATTGAAGTTCCAGAGTCTTTTCCACTGGAAGAAAGATTTTCTGTAATTCTGTGTCCAGAATCATTCCCAAAAACGACAGCCGTCTCGTCGGAACCAACTGTGATTTTGGCACGTTTAGGAGCCAACCATGTTGCTGCAGAATTGTCAGGGAGAGCATAATGTTCTGCATCAATTGGTCCCTGGATCTCGCCTTTATCAGGAGATCGTCCAAGTACGGGATAATCTTGACTCCTTGTTTGCGTAGGAGAACCATCATTTCGGCCATTACTTTGGTAAAAACCCTCGGAGCCGTGGACAGACCAAATGGCAACGTCTGAAATTGGTAATGACAATCCCGAACTGCGAACCTCAGGTAAGCCTGATGTGGGAAATAAATGGGAACATGCAAGTAGGCATCCTTTATGTCTACTGACACCATAAAATCCCCCTCCTCCAGACTGGATATCACTGCCCGGAGAGATTCCATCTTGAATTTTAATTTTTTTAGGTAGAAATTGAGGGATTTGAGGTTCAGGATTGGTCTGACTGAGCCATCTGGCTTAGGGACCACGAACAGGCTCGAATAAAAGCCTTCTCTCTGTTGCGACGGAGGAACCCTGACTATGACTTGATTGCGACACAATTTTTGTATTGCGGCGCATACCACCTCCCTGTCTAGAAGAGAAGCTGGTAAGGCTGATTTGAAAAATCGGTGAGGGGGGACGTCTTGAAACTCCAGTTTGTACCACATGCACACTATTTCCAAAACCCATGAGCCCAGAACTGACTGAAGAGCCTGAGACATGCTTCCACTGGTGCAGACTTCCGCAGAGTAGTCCCAGCGTCATGTGGTGGACTTGGCAGAAGCCAGGAAGGACTTCTGCTCCTGGGAACCGGCCACGGCCGGTGATCGTTTACCTTTTTCCTTTCCTCTAGTAGCAAGGAAGGAAGACCCTCTGCCTTTTCTGTATTTATTGGGCCGAAAGGACTGCATCCGATAGTGGTGTTTTCTTTTGTTATGCAGGAACATAAGGTAAAAATTATGATTTACCCGTGGTAGCCGTAGATACCAAATCAGCGAAGCCGTCACCAAACAACACACCACCATTATACGGTGGAGACTCCATAGCTTTCTTAGAGTCAGCATCAGCATTCCATTGATGAATCCACAATGCTCTCCCTTGATCCCAAGAGGCCAATATCTCTCGCAGCTTCTTTTAGGTAGACTGCAGCGTCCCTGATATGACCCAGTGTCAGAAGAATGCTATTCCTATCTAGGGTATCCAATTCAGACGACAGGTTATCTGCCCATTTTTCGATAGCACTACTCACCCACGCAGAAGCAATGGCTGGTCTGAGTAGCGTACCCGTGGTGACATAAATGGATTTCAATGTATTTTCCTGCCTACGATCCGCAGGATCCTTTAGGGCTGCCGTGTCAGGGGACGGGAGAGCCACCTTTTTGGACAGCCGTGACAGAGCTTTGTCCACAATGGGGGGTGACTCCCATTTTTCCCTATCCCCAGAGGGAAACGGATACGCCATTACAATCCTTTTGGGAATCTGAAACTTTCTGTCAGGACTTTTCCAAACCTTTTCACAAAGCGTGTTCAGTTCATGAGAGGAAATGTTACCTCAGGTTTCTTTCCTTTATACATACAGACCCTAGCATCAGGAACAGTAGGGTCCTCAGTGATATGTAACACGTCTTTTATTGCCACAATCATGTACTGAATGCTCTTTGCCAGTTTTGGTTCTAATCTGGCATCACTATAGTTGACACTTGAGTCAGTGTCCGTGTCGGTATCCCTGTCTGTCAGCTGGGCAAATGAACGTTTTTGTGACCCCGAGGGGGTCTGGACTTGAAACAACACATCCTCTACGGATTTCTTCCAAGCCTGGTTCTGGGACTCAGATTTATCCAATCTTTTATTTATCATTCAAAGCACTCAAAACATTCACCCAATCAGGTGTCGGCGGTGCCGATAGGGTCACTCCCACAGCCGTTTGTGTCCCTGACATAGTCTCCTCCTGGGAAGAGCACTCCGCCTCAGACATACCGACACACGTGCACCCACCACCCACAGACGCATATAGGGGACAGACCCACAGTAAAGCCTGTCAGAGAGACACAGAGGGAGATATTGCCAACTCACACCCCAGCGCCCAAACCCGGTCTGAAAATACTACAGAAAATGTCACAGACCTGCAGCGCTTTTATAAATTACATACAATGCATCAAAATCACTGTGCCCCCCCCCCCCCCATCCCCGTTTTGCACCTTGTTACTTGTACAGCAGTGTGAGGAAGGACCAGCGTCTCTGCAGCCTGTGTAGAGAAAATGGCGCCGGGCTGTGTGCTGTGAGGGCTAAGCCCCGCCACCATAATGGCCCGCTTCAGACCCGCTCTTTTTTAAACTTTTTTATACTGGCGGGGGTCCGGACAGTGCCCTGGCACTATGTCTGCTCCTGCCAGTCAGTTATTTTGTGGTTAAATTGCTGCCCCCCCCCCGCAGCTTGCAGTGCCTCTGAGTGTGGGAGCATGGCGCGCAGCGCGGCCACTGTGCGCTACCTCAAAGCCGTCACTGAAGTCTTCTGATCTTCTTCTACTCGCCTGTCTTCTGACTTCTGGCTCTGCAAGGGGGGTGACGGCGGGCTCTGGGAACGAGCATCTAGGCGTACCTAGCGATCAGACTCTCAGGAGCTAATGGTGTCCTGTAGCCAAAGAAGCAGAGCCTTTAAACTCACAGAAGTAGATCTGACTTCTCTCCCCTCAGTCCCACGAAGCAGGGAGACTGTTGCCAGCAGTGCTCCCTGAAAATAATAAACCTAACATAAAGTATTTTCAGAGAAACTCAGTAGAGCTCCTCAGTGTGCATCCAGTCTGCCTGGGCACATATTCTAAACTGGAGTCTGGAGGACGGGCATAGAGGGAGGAGCCAGTTCACACACCTTTGAAAGTCTTAAAGTGCCCATGTTTCCTGTGGATCCCGTCTATACCCCAAGGTTCTTGATGTGACCCCAGCATCCTCTAGGACGTATGAGAAAATAATACAATGGCATTTGCATAGTGTTAGCTTAAACTAAGGGTGAAACAGTATAATATCAGTGTATAATACACACAGCTCCTCTACAGATCATATAGTGACAGTCACTTTGGTATATTGGTGAGACCCTAAATCCCACCTACCTGATCCTCCTGTGGGGTCCTGTGATTCTCCTCTGTACAATCCTGGGAATACAGAGGACGGGGACATCTCTCTGGGGTATCTCTGTTACTGGGTCCATCTGTAGGAGACACACAGTGACTGAGTACAGTGTATATATGTGATTATCAGATGATGTGTGTATATAGGGGCCCCCATACCTGCTCTCCACTGTACATTACATGACAGTCTCCTCTTACCCAGTGATGTGAGGGGCCGGTGATTCTCCATCATCACGTCCTTGTACAGACCCCTGTGTTCCTCTACATACTCCCCCTCCTGCATGGAGACATAGACAGTGACATCCTGACACCTTATAGGAACCTGATACACACAGTGATACAGTCATCACCCAGACACGTCCCCTGGTGTTACTGTATAATGTCCCATTCCCAGCAGTCACCTCTCCAGTCATCACCCAGACACATCCCCCGGTGTTACTGTATAATGCCCCATTCCCAGCAGTCACCTCTCCAGTCATCACCCAGACACATCCACTGGTGTTACTGTATAATACCCCATTCCCAGCAGTCACCTCTCCAGTCATCACCCAGACACATCCCCTGGTGTTACTGTATAATGCCCCATTCCCAGCAGTCACCTCTCCAGTCATCGCCCAGACACATCCCCCGGTGTTACTGTATAATGTCCCATTCCCAGCAGTCACCTCTCCAGTCATCACCCAGACACGTTCCCTGGTGTTACTGTATAATGTCCCATTCCCAGCAGTCACCTCTCCAGTCATCACCCAGACACGTCCCCTGGTGTTACTGTATAATGTACCATTCCCAGCAGTCACCTCTCCAGTCATCACCCAGACACGTCCCCTCGTGTTACTGTATAATGTCCCATTCCCAGCAGTCACCTCTCCAGTCATCACCCAGACACATCCCCTGGTGTTACTGTATAATGTCCCATTCCCAGCAGTCACCTCTCCAGTCATCACCCAGACACGTTCCCTAGTGTTACTGTATAATGTCCCATTCCCAGCAGTCACCTCTCCAGTCATCACCCAGACACATCCCCCGGTGTTATTGTATAATGTCCCATTCCCAGCAGTCACCTCTCCAGTCATCACCCAGACACATCCCCTGGTGTTACTGTATAATGCCCCATTCCCAGCAGTCACCTCTCCAGTCATCACCCAGACACATCCCCTGGTGTTACTGTATAATGTCCCATTCCCAGCAGTCACCTCTCCAGTCATCACCCGGACACGTCCCCTGGTGTTACTGTATAATGCCCCATTCCCAGAAGTCACCTCTCCAGTCATCACCCAGACATGTCCCCTGGTGTTACTGTATAATGTCCCATTCCCAGCAGTCACCTCTCCAGTCATCACCCAGACACATCCCCTGGTGTTACTGTATAATGTCCCATTCCCAGCAGTTACCTCTCCAGTCATCACCCAGACACATCCCCTGGTGTTACTGTATAATGCCCCATTCCCAGCAGTCACCTCTCCAGTCATCACCTAGACACGTCCCCCGGTGTTACTGTATAATGTTCCATTCCCAGCAGTCACCTCTCCAGTCATCACCCAGATACATTCCCTGGTGTTACTGTATAATACCCCATTCCCAGCAGTCACCTCTCCAGTCATCACCCAGACACGTTCCCTGGTGTTACTGTATAATGTACCATTCCCAGCAGTCACCTCTCCAGTCATAACCCAAACACGTCCCATGGTGTTACTGTATAATGTACCATTCCCAGCAGTCACCTCTCCAGTCATCACCCAGACACATTCCCTGGTGTTACTGTATAATGCCCCATTCCCAGCAGTCACCTCTCCAGTCATCACCCAGACACATCCCTTAGTGTTACTGTATAATGTCCCATTCCCAGCAGTCACCTCTCCAGTCATCACCCAGACACATCTCCTGGTGTTACTGATAATGTCCCATTCCCAGCAGTCACCTCTCCAGTCATCACCCAGACACATCCCCTGGTGTTACTGTATAATGCCCCATTCCCAGCAGTCACCTCTCCAGTCATCACCCAGACACATCCCCTGGTGTTACTGTATAATGCCCCATTTCCAGCAGTCACCTCTCCAGTCATCACCCAGACACGACCCCGGTGTTACTGTATAATGCCCCATTCCCAGCAGTCATCTCTCCAGTCATCACCCAGACACATCCCCTGGTGTCACTGTGTAATGTCAAGGGGTCAGCTTTCTGGGGGTAGCTTGCGTGGAATTTAATAAGTGTGGAATTAAGAAGTGTGTTATCCGAACAGTTAAATAAACAGTTGAACAAACATTGAGCACCATTAAGGAAAGGTAATTTACTTAAAGAACTTTTATCTCACAAACGACCACAGCATGTTCATCAAACTACTGTTTCTTATTTCAATTCATGGAATTCTCACCAAATGTAACACATTCTACACTCACCCTAAAACTCACCCCTCTGTGCACATTACAGCTTCTATTCTCCACTCCCCTCTTCTAACCACTCATGAGCTTTATACTTACTTCTCTACAAGTACTTTGACAACCACAATTGGCCACTAGAATAAACACTCGCAAACATCCACCAATATTTATCTCACTCTTCTGCTTTTATTAGCTGGTGCCATATCACCAAATCCAGGCCCCAAACCACCTGTCCCTCTCACACTCAGCTATCTCAAAACAACATAGAAATCCATCTAACCTCATAAATATCACGTGTCTTCCATCCCCCTCCAAGTCACTAAAATGTGGCTTATGGAATGCACGCTCTGTTTGTAACAAATTGCCATCCATCCATGACCTCTTTATCTCTCACAACTTTAATCTGCTGGCTATAACAGAAACCTGGCTCACACAATCAGACACAGCCTCCCCTGCAGCACTGTCACACGGTGGTTTCCACTTCACACACACACCCCCAGGCCTGGTAATAGTAAAGGTGGTGGGGTTGGAATCTTACTGTTCCAATTTTTCACATACACTGTTCTACCTCAGGTTCCATCACTCGCACTCACATCATTTGAAGTTCACTCTATCAGGATTTTCAAATCTTTTCTCTGCATTTTGCAGCTATCTATTGCCCTCCTGGGCAACTCGAACAACAATTTCTAGAAGATTTTTCTGCCTGGCTTCTACGCATCTTATCCTCTGACATCTCCACCATCATTATGGGGGATTTCAATATAGCTCTTGACAGTCCACAATCTGTTCATGCCTCCAAACTCTTCTCTCTAACCTCCTCTCTTGGCCTCACCCAATGGTCTGACTCCTCTACTCACCAGGAGGGCCACTACCTTGATGTTGTGTTCACCAGGCTCTGCCCAGTTTCTGAATTCATTAACACTCCTTTCCCTCTCTCTGATCACAACCTGATCACCTTCACAATCTCTTCTATTACTCTAAATTCTATGACACTATAACCTAGCAAGCCTCCTCTAACCCGCAGAAATACTAACAATATACATTTTCACCAACTTTCCATTTCTCTGCAACAACTGCTCTCACCAATCCCTACATTTACCACACCTGACACTGCTGTATCCCACCTGCACAAGACCCTAGAGAGGCTCCAGCTACCCATCATACTCTTGATGAAGTGGCTCCAGCTACCCATCACACTCTACATAGGCTTAGATGCCAACCATGGAACTCTAAATCAACAAGACACCTACAAAAACTGTCATGTAAAGTAGAACGTCAGTGGCGTAAATCTCAGAATCCTCAGATACAAGACCACCTACCACTCCTATCATCAGGCCCTGGACACTGCCAAACATATTTCCAGTCTCTCATCTCTTCTCATGCCACCAACCCCAAGCAACTTTTTAATACATTTAAATCACTTCTTTACCCTCCCTCACCTCCCCCACTAGCTACTATCAGTGCCTACAACAGCACAAACCAGTCCAGGTGGTTACTCCATATACCGGCCCTGTTTGAATGTTACCGATCAATCCATCTCAAGCCCTGCATGGGAGTCAGGAAGCTAATCCCCCTGCAGCTTATATCATCCACCACGGGACTCTCACCATACGGCCTTATACAGCGGTTCACATGCTGACATTACCAACAGCGCCCATATCCCAGGGCCAATCAGCCCAACGATAAAGCTGTAGCGGCAGCACAAACAAGGTACGAGTCACCTCAAGTCCCATATAAGAGACGGGAATCCAAACTGCCCCCAGTCTGAAAAATTGACTATGGTTTATATATCCACCACGAGATCTTCACTATTTAGCGGCAATTCCATCTCCGCTGTGGACACGGTCCACACGCCGCTTCTATCAACAGTGTTAACATCTTGGGACCGTTACCCATACAATCCAGCTATAGTGGAAGAGGTGACGTAATCCTGGAGGAGAATATACATCAAGCGCATAACGGATTTTCCACCAATGGACTTGACGGTTCTCTTCTCATCAGTTCCGCGCCGGCACCCACCTGGGCTTGGCATATAAACGTGTTTTTATCTTCCAGCAGTTGTTTTTAAGCCACAACCAATATTTTCTTTCCGGGGACGCCCGGTTGGATATATTGGTCATATTACCACTGAACAATTACATTAATATATGTATTTGGTTTCTAGATGCTTTTTATATGACTCTGTAAGTACTGTTAATTAATTATACAAGTGTTATGAAATTGCTACACAATTGTACAAGAATAGTTAATATTTAATAGCAATATATACAGATACAAAAGTATTTGTTATTTATAATAAAGTCATTTTAATAACTATTGGGACTCCATGGCTGTTATCTTGTTGGGTACAGTGTTTTGATATATGAGCGCCCCTATCATATTTCTTTCATGTAGTTATTCCTAATAGGAGCAATATACAACTCCTATATATTGGTGAACGTATACCAAGCATTGTCCCCACCAATTAATTTTTTTAAATATTTTTTCTGATTTTATTTAATTGATGCAGGCGCTGCAAATAATAGTGTTTTGTGTATCAGTGCACAAGAACTTGCCTCCTACTTCAAGGATAAGGTTGATAAAATCTGAGATTAAATGGTATGCTCTTCCTCAGCCAGTGACCTGCTCAATTCCCTACCTGAACCCTCTGGCACTTTCTCTTCATTTGATCCCACAAGTGAAGATGAAGTATCAACATTCTCCTCTTGATCCTATACCCTCACAGGTCAGTAAAACTTTGTCTCCTGTGCTTATCCCAACCTTAACTAAAATCTGTAATCTCTCTCTCTACTGGTATCTTTCCTTCTCTGTTTAAGCATGCAGTGATTACTCCCATTACTAAACAAACACACCTCTGACCCAAACACACTCTCTAACTACCGTCCCATTTCTCAGCTACCCAGTCCCTCCAAGCTACTTGAGAGACTTGCCTACACTCGCCTAACACACTTTCTTAACTCCCACAACTTATTGGACCCACTTCAGTCAGGCTTTCATGCCCAACACTCCACAGACACTGCACTGACCAAAGTAGTGAATTATCTAGTCACTGCTAGATCTAAAGCCCATTACACACTACTCATTCTTCTAGATCTCTCTGCTGCTTATGACACTGTTGACCACTCTCTTCTCATACAAATACTACAAATTCTAGGTCTTCAGGACACAGCCCTCTCCTGGTTTTCATCCTACCTATCTAATCCCTCTTTCAGTGTTCACTTCTCTGATTCTACCTCTTCTTCTCTACCTTTATCAGTTGGAGTACCGCAAGGCTCAGTCTTGGGTCCTCTGCTGTTCTCAATCTATACCTCATTTTCATCGCTGGGTGATCATATCATACAACCCATTAAGAAACTGGCAAGCTGGTGGACCATTATGCAACAGGTAGCATCTATCCTTGTGTATCAACTCCTATTTCCCCATAGATTGTAAGCTTGCGAGCAGGGCCTTCCTACCTCTATGTCTGTCTGTTTTTACCCAGTTTCGTTCTATTACTGCTGTTCTAATTGAAAAACACAACAGAATATGCTGCGCTATATAAGAAACTGCTAATAAATAATAAATACAACACAGGCTGCTCCCCCTGTATACTATGACAGCACTGGAAGCTACCCCTGTATATTATGACAACACAGGCCACGCCTTCTGTATAGAAAGAAAATGCATTCCGCTCACCCTATATAATAATAACAAGACACCACAGGTCCCTCCACTTGTATATTATGAAAACACAGGCCGCTCCCCCTGTATACTATGACAGCAAAGAAAGCTAACCCTGTATATTATGACAACACATGCCGCTCCCCCTGTATGCTATGACAGCACAGGAAGCTACCCCTGTATATTATGACAACACAGGCCGCTGCCCCTGTATATTATGACAACACAGGCCACGCCTTCTGTATAGAAAGAAAATGCATTCCGCTCACCCTATATAATAATAACAAGACACCACAGGTCCCTCCACTTGTATATTATGAAAACACAGGCCGCTCCCCCTGTATACTATGACAGCAAAGAAAGCTAACCCTGTATATTATGACAACACATGCCGCTCCCCCTGTATGCTATGACAGCACAGGAAGCTACCCCTGTATATTATGACAACACAGGCCGCTGCCCCTGTATATTATGACAACACAGGCCACGCCTTCTGTATAGAAAGAAAATGCATTCCGCTCACCCTATATAATAATAACAAGACACCACAGGTCCCTCCACTTGTATATTATGAAAACACAGGCCGCTCCCCCTGTATACTATGACAGCACAGAAAGCTAACCCTGTATATTATGACAACACATGCCGCTCCACCTGTATGCTATGACAGCACAGGAAGCTACCCCTGTATATTATGACAACACAGGCCGCTGCCCCTGTATATTATGACAACACAGGCCACGCCTTCTGTATAGAAAGAAAATGCATTCCGCTCACCCTATATAATAATAACAAGACACCACAGGTCCCTCCACTTGTATAGTATGAAAACACAGGCCACTCCTTCTGTATTGAAAGACAATACATGTCGCTCGCCATATATAATAAAAGTAAGAAGACACCACAGGCCACTTACCCTGTATAAAAGGGCAACACAGGCTGCTCCCCCTGTATAGTAGGATGTCATAATCCACTAACCCTGTATAGGAGGATGCCCCAGGTCACTCCCCCTGTACAGTAGTACAACACATGCCACTCCCCTGTATTTTAATACAGCTCCCCTGAATATTAATACAACATATGCCGCTCCACCTGTATAGTACAATGCCACAGGACACAACACCTGTAATGTCCCGTTTATAGAATTACAGTAACAGCTGGGTCTGTGACGCCTGTATTACGGTAACGGCGGGGTCTGTGCCACCTGTATTACGGTAATAGGACACTAGAGTGTCAGCCACCTGTACAGGGATAATGCAGCACCAGAGGCTGCTCCAGCTGCACTATAACAAGGCACCAGAGGCTGCTCCCACTGTAGTACAGAACCTGACACCAGAGCTGCTCAGCCTATAGAATAATAATAATAATACCATTACCTGCTGCCAGACACAGCAATGGCTGCTCTCTGCTCCTGCTGCCTTGTGGGAATGATAGAAGGAAGGCGGAGCTCAGACCAGGGGAAAATGGCCGCCGCTCCTGACGTCACTACACGGCCAGGGAACCTATTGTTGCTGCCGGACTGGTCTACAGGAAAATGGCCGCCGGCCTCCTGCACTAAGGACATGTATGGTATTAATCTTTACAGAGGGCAGGGTGTCGGAGGGGAGGAACCAGTCACTAGGAATCAGCTTGTGCCAATCACTCTTTAATTCCTGCCTGTGCGTTCCACCTTATTTCCGGACTGTGCGTTCCACATACAGGAAGTTCGTTTTCATCGACTGCTGCAGCATCGCAGTGTTCGTGGAGATCAGGTAATAGCATCTTACTATACAGGGGGAGCAGCCTGTGGTGCCCTGTTATTATTATTATACAGGGGGAGCAGCCTGTGGTGTCTTGTTATTATTATTATACAGGGGGAGCAGCCTGTGGTGTCTTGTTATTATTACTATACATATTATTATTATTATTATTATTATTATAATACAGGGGGAGCAGTCTGTGGTTTCATGTTATTATTATACAGGAGGAGGAGCCTGTGGTGTCCTGTTGTTGTTATAATTATTATTATTATTATACAGGGGGAGCAGCCTGTGGTGTCCTGTTATTATTATACACGGGGAGCAGCCTGTGGTGTCTTGTTATTATTATTATACAGGGGGAGCAGCCTGTGGTGTCTTGTTATTATTACTATACATATTATTATTATTATACAGGGGGAGCAGCCTGTGGTGTCCTGTTATTATTATACAGGGGGAGCAGCCTGTGGTGTCCTGTTGTTGTTATAATTATTATTATTATTATTATTATTATACAGGGGGAGCAGCCTGTGGTGTCCTGTTATTATTATACACGGGGAGCAGCCTGTGGTGTCCTGTTATTATTACTATACAGTGGGAGCAGCCTGTGGTGTCCTGTTATTATTACTATACAGTGGGAGCAGCCTGTGGTGTCCTGTTATTATTATTATTATTATACAGGGGGAGCAGCCTGTGGTGTCCTGTTATTATTATACACGGGGAGCAGCCTGTGGTGTCCTGTTATTATTATTATACAGGGGGAGCAGCCTGTGGTGTCTTGTTATTATTACTATACATATTATTATTATTATTATTATACAGGGGGAGCAGCCTGTGGTGTCCTGTTATTATTACTATACAGTGGGAGCAGCCTGTGGTGTCCTGTTATTATTACTATACAGTGGGAGCAGCCTGTGGTGTCCTGTTATTATTATTATTATTATACAGGGGGAGCAGCCTGTGGTGTCCTGTTATTATTATACACGGGGAGCAGCCTGTGGTGTCCTGTTATTATTATTATACAGGGGGAGCAGCCTGTGGTGTCTTGTTATTATTACTATACATATTATTATTATTATTATTATACAGGGGGAGCAGCCTGTGGTGTCCTGTTATTATTACTATACAGTGGGAGCAGCCTGTGGTGTCCTGTTATTATTACTATACAGGGGGAGCAGCCTGTGGTGTCCTGTTGTTGTTGTTGTTATTATGTCAGCTGCAGAGCATTACTACACCACTGGCAGTGTGACAGCTGCAGAGCATTACTACACCACTGGCAGTGTGACAGCTGCAGAGCATTACTACACCACTGGCAGTGTGACAGCTGCAGAGCATTACTACACCACCGGCAGTGTGACAGCTGCAGAGCATTACTACACCACCGGCAGTGTGACAGCTGCAGAGCATTACTACACCACCGGCAGTGTGACAGCTGCAGAGCATTACTACACCACTGGCAGTGTGACAGCTGCAGAGCATTACTACACCACTGGCAGTGTGACAGCTGCAGAGCATTACTACACCACTGGCAGTGTGACAGCTGCAGAGCATTACTACACCACTGGCAGTGTGACAGCTGCAGAGCATTACTACACCACTGGCAGTGTGACAGCTGCAGAGCATTACTACACCACCGGCAGTGTGACAGCTGCAGAGCATTACTACACCACCGGCAGTGTGACAGCTGCAGAGCATTACTACACCACTGGCAGTGTGACAGCTGCAGAGCATTACTACACCACTGGCAGTGTGACAGCTGCAGAGCATTACTACACCACTGGCAGTGTGACAGCTGCAGAGCATTACTACACCACTGGCAGTGTGACAGCTGCAGGCTGAGCCCCTTATTGCCGTCCCCCCCAGCAGTCACGTCACTATAATGGTGTAACGTGAAATGCCCGCTAGGAGGGCGCCACACGTATAACGACGGCCATCTGCTGTAGAGACACCGGGCTGTATTATATAATGCCAGTATCAGAAGAGACTGACGTCATGTATGTAACAAGAGTTTCTGCAGCAGCTGTGCCTGGCGTTTACTATTATTCTATAGGCAACCTATTATTTTGTATGTGTGCCGGCAGCCGGCCTGTTACTGAGCCCCATGCTGTGTGAAAATGTGGGGAATACCAGGTAGCGCTCTATCCAAATGATGCAGCCAAAACATAAAAACAATATAAACCGTAATATAGAGCAAAACATATACTAATGGGTGTTACCCTGAGGCATATGATATCTCTGGTATATATTATATACACAATGAGTATACACAAAGGTATCACTGATAAAATCAATGTAAAAGGAAAACGCTGAGCCTTCTACATAGGAGACTCTCAGAGGTTTTGTCAGTCTCTTATAGTAAATTAGCAGCGCACAGTGTGAGTGAGAAGAAATCCTCCAGCTCTTGAAAAAGCTGCCCGGTGTGCGGAGAAACGCGTTGAGGGCATAGAGAGAGGGATCGCTGATACCTGTAGTGCCCACAGAAGAAGATACAACCTCCAATAGCTGATGGCTCACCAATTGCCGGCAAATGTGAAATGAACATCGTGGAGAGACTGCACCATATGTTCCTCCCTATTCCGGGTAAGTCCAGACACTGTGCTGCTGATACAAACCTCACCCGTGCTGGGAGTACGAGACAGCGGCTCTGCGCATCCACATTGCACCGCACGACAGGGAACAGCTTATAGCAGACCGCGCCGCCCACAGCTTCTTCACCCGGGCAAAGGGTGATACGGAGCGGGTCTGCAGTATCAACTTTGTGTTGCAAGCATAGGCGTGTTCAGGGGGGGTTCCTGGTGCGCACAGGCACCCCCTAATGTCCAGCACCCCGATCTCACATGCCTGATGCAGCGATCACCGAGCAGGCTGATTACTGTCCCCTCTGCGCTGCACCCTGTCAGGACTGCATTACTGACCGGATGCCTGGGTTAATCAAGGGTGCCCCTGCCACCGGCTTTCAAACTCCCGGCTCCACCTCGATGTACCATACCCTCCAACATTTTACACATGAAAATTGGTACAAATTAGAAAAGGGAGCGTGGCCACGGGTAAAGGGGACGTGGCTACATCCCTTTTCCTATACTTTCAATGGAAGTTTGGAGAGCCAAAAATCGGTACAGACCTTTAAAAAAGCTACTGTACCTATTAACAAGGTCCACCTGGAGGGTATGATGTACAAAAACAGCGTGATCACAACATCTGACAATGTATCTGCATTATTAGGATTGGTACAAGGGTGGATGTGGATATTTTATATTGCGTTGACCGTCAATAGATGATGCTAGACACACCCCTCCAACGGTACACCTCCTAATAAAATGTGCTGCGCACGCCTATGGTCGCAAGGACTACCAACACTGGTGCAGTGACTACTAACCACCATCACATCTATACATATGTATACTCACTTTGTTGTTACATCGGAACTAAGCGGATGGACAATTACCATATAAAGGTCATTCTGGTTCAGGGCACATTCCTGTATGAACCATATCAGCTGGAGGATTTCTTCTCACTCACACTGTGCGCTGCTCATTTACTATAAGAGACTGACAAATCCTCTGAGAGTCTCCTATGTAGAAGGATCAGCGTTTTCCTTTTACATTGATTTTATCAGTGATACCTTTGTGTATACTCATTGTGTATATCATTTATACCAGAGATATCATACACCTCAGGGTAACACCCATTAGTATATGTTTTGCTCTATATTACGGTTTATATTGTTTTTATGTTTTGGTTGCATCATTTGTATAGAGCGCCTACCTGGTATTCCCCACATTTGTCTCTGTTTGAGGAGGCCGGCTACCCCTCTCCAGGTGGCTGCTAATCCTAAGGTGTATTCCATCACAGACCTGCCCAGCGCCAACAAACCTTGTGTTTTCATGCTGTGTGCGCTGCCAACATCTGCACCCATGCAGCAAGTAGGGGAGGGCAGCATCTAGAAGCAGGCACAGAGAGAGCGGCACTTACTCCTCCAGGGGGCTTCCTCGCTCATCCGGCTCAGGGGGCTCCCAGCAGTTCATCCTTCCTAGGCTGCAGAGGGTGTGGGTAGGAGGCAGGGGGCTGCGGGTGTAGCATGGCAGGAGTCTCTGGTATGGGAGGGCCGGGTTATAGCCTGCAGGCAGCTGGCACTGTACCCCGCTCGTGGCTGCTGCTGCTGACCCCGTCCGAGCCCCATCTCATGTTACTCCATGCGGCTGCTCCCCTTTCTGTCTCCTGCCGCCTTTCCCCTGTCTGTCTCCTGCCGCCTTTCCCCTGTCTGTCTCCTGCCGCCTTTCCCCTGCCTGTCTCCTGTCGTCTTTCCCCTGGCTGTCTCCTGCCGCCTTTCCCCTGCCTGTCTCCTGCCGCCTTTCCACTGCCTGTCTCCTGCCACCTTTGCTACACCATCGGCTGGATGTGTGAATCCTGAGGTCACGGAGACTGTACGCCGCAGCTCCATGAATGAGGCCATGAAAATTCCCTCAGGAGACCCTGTCCCTTCACAACCAATTCTCACCCTTACACCACTTCATGGCTGCAGCCATACTCGTCTGACAACTTAGGACACATAGAGCACATGCTCCGTACGGGTCGTGCACATGAGCGGTGTACCGAACATCAGCTCATTGTGACTCCACCCACAATAGCGCTACACTCTAGATCAGGCCCACTATGTAGTACGGCCTTATGGGGCTGGGTCACAGGAACCTCGGAGACACTGACCAGGACTCTATGGCTGTGGGGAAATAGGAGACTTAATGGCCACTCTATTCCATATTTACTATGTTACATGTGCAATATGTTTTATGTGTTATATTTATTCCAGGAACTCCAGCTGTGGGGAACGGAGTCTTTATTACACATCACACGTTCTGTATTCTCTCTGATTCACCAAGGATGGACAAGGACAGGAGTCACAGGACTGAGAGGATAATAAATATCACCCTGGAGATCATCTACCTGCTGACTGGGGAGGTGAGTGGATCTGGGAGCGTCACAGTGACCTTATATCTATAGTAATATTACAGGGACATGACTGGGAAGGTGAGTGGATCTGGGAGCGTCACAGTGACCTTATATCTATAGTAATAATACAGGGACATGACTGGGGAGGTGAGTGGATCTGAGAGTGTCACAGTGACCTCACTAATATCTATAGTAATAACACAGGGACATGACTGGGGAGGTGAGGGGATCTGGGAGCATCACTGTGACCTTATATCTATAGTAATAATACAGGGATATGACTGGGGAGGTGAGGGGATCTAGAAGTTTCACAGTGACGTCACTTTTATCTATAGTAATAATACAGGGACATGACTGGGGAGGTGAGGGGGCCTGGGAGTGTAAATATTGATATTTGATGTCTCCTCCATTACACAGGATTACACTTTAGTGAAGAAGTCATCCAATGAGTGTGAGAAACCCATCAGCCATCCCCTTGTGTCAGGAGGACTGAGTAGAACCCAGAGCCCCATCCCAGTGCCTCCACCTCTCTCACTAATACATGAGAGACTCAATGACCAAAAGATCCTGGAACTCACCAAAAGGATCATTCAGCTGCTGACTGGAGAGGTGACTGCTGGGAATGGGGCATTATACAGTAACACCAGGGGATGTATCTGGGTGATGACTGGAGAGGTGACTGCTGGGAATGGGACATTATACAGTAACACCAGGGGATGTGTCTGGGTGATGACTGGAGAGGTGACTGCTGGGAATGGGACATTATACAGTAACACCAGGGGACGTGTCTGGATGATGACTGGAGAGGTGACTGCTGGGAATGGGACATTATACAGTTACACCAGGGGATGTGTCTGGGTGGTGACTGGAGAGGTGACTGCTGGGAATGGGCCATTATACAGTAACACCAGGTAATGTGTCTGGGTGATGACTGGAGAGGTGATTGCTGGGAATGGGGCATTATACAGTAACACCAGGGGATGTGTCTGGGTGATGACTGGAGAGGTGATTGCTGGGAATGGGGCATTATACAGTAACACCAGGGGACGTGTCTGGGTGATGACTGGAGAGGTGACTGCTGGGAATGGGACATTATACAGTAACACCAGGGGATGTGTCTGGGTGACTACTGGAGAGGTGACTGCTGGGAATGGGGTATTATACAGTAACACCAGGGTATGTGTCTGGGTGATGACTGGAGAGGTGACTGCTGGGAATGGGACATTATACAGTAACACCAGGGGATGTGTCTGGGTGATGACTGGAGAGGTGACTGCTGGGAATGGGACATTATACAGTTACACCAGGGGACGTGTCTGGGTGACTACTGGAGAGGTGACTGCTGGGAATGGGGTATTATACAGTAACACCAGGGTATGTGTCTGGGTGATGACTGGAGAGGTGACTGCTGGGAATGGGGCATTATACAGTAACACCAGGGGTCGTGTCTGGGTGATGACTGGAGAGGTGACTGCTGGAAATGGGCCATTATACAGTAACACCAGGGGATGTGTCTGGATGATGACTGGAGAGGTGACTGCTGGGAATGGGACATTATACAGTAACACCAGGGGATGTGTCTGGGTGATGACTGGAGAGGTGACTGCTGGGAATGGGACATTATACAGTTACACCAGGGGACGTGTCTGGGTGACTACTGGAGAGGTGACTGCTGGGAATGGGGTATTATACAGTAACACCAGGGTATGTGTCTGGGTGATGACTGGAGAGGTGACTGCTGGGAATGGGGCATTATACAGTAACACCAGGGGTCGTGTCTGGGTGATGACTGGAGAGGTGACTGCTGGAAATGGGCCATTATACAGTAACACCAGGGGATGTGTCTGGATGATGACTGGAGAGGTGACTGCTGGAAATGGGCCATTATACAGTAACACCAGGGAATGTGTATGGGTGATGACTGGAGAGGTGACTGCTGGGAATGGGACATTATACAGTAACACCAGGGGATGTGTCTGGGTGGTGACTGGAGAGGTGACTGCTGGGAATGGGCCATTATACAGTAACACCAGGTAATGTGTCTGGGTGATGACTGGAGAGGTGATTGCTGGGAATGGGGCATTATACAGTTACACCAGGGGACGTGTCTGGGTGACTACTGGAGAGGTGACTGCTGGGAATGGGGTATTATACAGTAACACCAGGGTATGTGTCTGGGTGATGACTGGAGAGGTGACTGCTGGGAATGGGCCATTATACAGTAACACCAGGGGACGTGTCTGGATGATGACTGGAGAGGTGACTGCTGGAAATGGGCCATTATACAGTAACACCAGGGGATGTGTCTGGGTGGTGACTGGAGAGGTGACTGCTGGGAATGGGCCATTATACAGTAACACCAGGTAATGTGTCTGGTGATGACTGGAGAGGTGACTGCTGGGAATGGGACATTATACAGTAACACCAGGGGACGTGTCTGGGTGACTACTGGAGAGGTGACTGCTGGGAATGGGGTATTATACAGTAACACCAGGGTATGTGTCTGGGTGATGACTGGAGAGGTGATTGCTGGGAATGGGGCATTATACAGTAACACCAGGGGATGTGTCTGGGTGATGACTGGAGAGGTGATTGCTGGGAATGGGGCATTATACAGTAACACCAGGGGACGTGTCTGGGTGATGACTGGAGAGGTGACTGCTGGGAATGGGACATTATACAGTAACACCAGGGGATGTATCTGGGTGATGACTGGAGAGGTGACTGCTGGGAATGGGACATTATACAGTAACACCAGGGGATGTGTCTGGGTGATGACTGGAGAGGTGACTGCTGGGAATGGGACATTATACAGTTACACCAGGGGACGTGTCTGAGTGACTACTGGAGAGGTGACTGCTGGGAATGGGGTATTATACAGTAACACCAGGGTATGTGTCTGGGTGATGACTGGAGAGGTGACTGCTGGGAATGGGGCATTATACAGTAACACCAGGGGACGTGTCCGGGTGATGACTGGAGAGGTGACTGCTGGAAATGGGCCATTATACAGTAACACCAGGGGACGTGTCTGGGTGATGACTGGAGAGGTGACTGCTGGGAATGGGACATTATACAGTAACACCAGGGGATGTATCTGGGTGATGACTGGAGAGGTGACTGCTGGGAATGGGACATTATACAGTAACACCAGGGGATGTGTCTGGGCGACTACTGGAGAGGTGACTGCTGGGAATGGGGTATTATACAGTAACACCAGGGTATGTGTCTGGGTGATGACTGGAGAGGTGACTGCTGGGAATGGGGCATTATACAGTAACACCAGGGGACGTGTCTGGGTGATGACTGGAGAGGTGACTGCTGGAAATGGGCCATTATACAGTAACACCAGGGGATGTGTCTGGATGATGACTGGAGAGGTGACTGCTGGAAATGGGCCATTATACAGTAACACCAGGGGATGTGTCTGGGTGGTGACTGGAGAGGTTACTGCTGGGAATGGGCCATTATACAGTAACACCAGGTAATGTGTCTGGGTGATGACTGGAGAGGTGATTGCTGGGAATGGGGCATTATACAGTTACACCAGGGGACGTGTCTGGGTGACTACTGGAGAGGTGACTGCTGGGAATGGGGTATTATACAGTAACACCAGGGTATGTGTCTGGGTGATGACTGGAGAGGTGACTGCTGGGAATGGGGCATTATACAGTAACACAAGGGGACGTGTCTGGATGATGACTGGAG
This sequence comes from Pseudophryne corroboree, assembly GCF_028390025.1. NCBI lineage: Eukaryota > Metazoa > Chordata > Amphibia > Anura > Myobatrachidae > Pseudophryne > Pseudophryne corroboree. The sequence goes on along the minus strand of NW_026967524.1, from coordinate 57,804 downwards.
AGGTGACTGCTGGAAATGGGCCATTATACAGTAACACCAGGGGATGTGTCTGGGTGGTGACTGGAGAGGTGACTGCTGGGAATGGGCCATTATACAGTAACACCAGGTAATGTGTCTGGGTGATGACTGGAGAGGTGATTGCTGGGAATGGGGCATTATACAGTAACACCAGGGGATGTGTCTGGGTGATGACTGGAGAGGTGATTGCTGGGAATGGGGCATTATACAGTAACACCAGGGGACGTGTCTGGGTGATGACTGGAGAGGTGACTGCTGGGAATGGGACATTATACAGTAACACCAGGGGATGTATCTGGGTGATGACTGGAGAGGTGACTGCTGGGAATGGGACATTATACAGTAACACCAGGGGATGTGTCTGGGTGATGACTGGAGAGGTGACTGCTGGGAATGGGACATTATACAGTTACACCAGGGGACGTGTCTGGGTGACTACTGGAGAGGTGACTGCTGGGAATGGGGTATTATACAGTAACACCAGGGTATGTGTCTGGGTGATGACTGGAGAGGTGACTGCTGGGAATGGGGCATTATACAGTAACACCAGGGGACGTGTCTGGGTGATGACTGGAGAGGTGACTGCTGGAAATGGGCCATTATACAGTAACACCAGGGGATGTGTCTGGGTGGTGACTGGAGAGGTGACTGCTGGGAATGGGCCATTATACAGTAACACCAGGTAATGTGTCTGGGTGATGACTGGAGAGGTGACTGCTGGGAATGGGACATTGTACAGTAACACCAGGGGACGTGTCTGGGTGATGACTGGAGAGGTGACTGCTGGGAATGGGCCATTATACAGTAACACCAGAGGACGTGTCTGGGTGATGACTGGAGAGGTGACTGCTGGGAATGGGCCATTATACAGTAACACCAGGTAATGTGTCTGGGTGATGACTGGAGAGGTGACTGCTGGGAATGGGACATTATACAGTAACACTAGGGGATGTGTCTGGGTGGTGTCTGGAGAGGTGACTGCTGGGAATGGGCCATTATACAGTAACACCAGGTAATGTGTCTGGGTGATGACTGGAGAGGTGATTGCTGGGAATGGGGCATTATACAGTAACACCAGGGGATGTGTCTGGGTGGTGACTGGAGAGGTGACTGCTGGGAATGGGCCATTATACAGTAACACCAGGTAATGTGTCTGGGTGATGACTGGAGAGGTGATTGCTGGGAATGGGGCATTATACAGTAACACCAGGGGATGTGTCTGGGTGGTGACTGGAGAGGTGACTGCTGGGAATGGGCCATTATACAGTAACACCAGGTAATGTGTCTGGGTGATGACTGGAGAGGTGATTGCTGGGAATGGGGCATTATACAGTAACACCAGGGGATGTGTCTGGGTGGTGACTGGAGAGGTGACTGCTGGGAATGGGCCATTATACAGTAACACCAGGTAATGTGTCTGGGTGATGACTGGAGAGGTGATTGCTGGGAATGGGGCATTATACAGTAACACCAGGGGATGTGTCTGGGTGATGACTGGAGAGGTGATTGCTGGGAATGGGGCATTATACAGTAACACCAGGGGACGTGTCTGGGTGATGACTGGAGAGGTGACTGCTGGGAATGGGACATTATACAGTAACACCAGGGGATGTATCTGGGTGATGACTGGAGAGGTGACTGCTGGGAATGGGACATTATACAGTAACACCAGGGGATGTGTCTGGGTGATGACTGGAGAGGTGACTGCTGGGAATGGGACATTATACAGTTACACCAGGGGACGTGTCTGGGTGACTACTGGAGAGGTGACTGCTGGGAATGGGGTATTATACAGTAACACCAGGGTATGTGTCTGGGTGATGACTGGAGAGGTGACTGCTGGGAATGGGACATTATACAGTAACACCAGGGGATGTGTCTGGGTGATGACTGGAGAGGTGACTGCTGGGAATGGGACATTATACAGTTACACCAGGGGACGTGTCTGGGTGACTACTGGAGAGGTGACTGCTGGGAATGGGGTATTATACAGTAACACCAGGGTATGTGTCTGGGTGATGACTGGAGAGGTGACTGCTGGGAATGGGGCATTATACAGTAACACCAGGGGACGTGTCTGTGTGATGACTGGAGAGGTGACTGCTGGAAATGGGCCATTATACAGTAACACCAGGGGATGTGTCTGGGTGGTGACTGGAGAGGTGACTGCTGGGAATGGGCCATTATACAGTAACACCAGGTAATGTGTCTGGGTGATGACTGGAGAGGTGACTGCTGGGAATGGGACATTGTACAGTAACACCAGGGGACGTGTCTGGGTGATGACTGGAGAGGTGACTGCTGGGAATGGGCCATTATACAGTAACACCAGAGGACGTGTCTGGGTGATGACTGGAGAGGTGACTGCTGGGAATGGGCCATTATACAGTAACACCAGGTAATGTGTCTGGGTGATGACTGGAGAGGTGACTGCTGGGAATGGGACATTATACAGTAACACTAGGGGATGTGTCTGGGTGGTGTCTGGAGAGGTGACTGCTGGGAATGGGCCATTATACAGTAACACCAGGTAATGTGTCTGGGTGATGACTGGAGAGGTGATTGCTGGGAATGGGGCATTATACAGTAACACCAGGGGATGTGTCTGGGTGGTGACTGGAGAGGTGACTGCTGGGAATGGGCCATTATACAGTAACACCAGGTAATGTGTCTGGGTGATGACTGGAGAGGTGATTGCTGGGAATGGGGCATTATACAGTAACACCAGGGGATGTGTCTGGGTGGTGACTGGAGAGGTGACTGCTGGGAATGGGCCATTATACAGTAACACCAGGTAATGTGTCTGGGTGATGACTGGAGAGGTGATTGCTGGGAATGGGGCATTATACAGTAACACCAGGGGATGTGTCTGGGTGATGACTGGAGAGGTGATTGCTGGGAATGGGGCATTATACAGTAACACCAGGGGACGTGTCTGGGTGATGACTGGAGAGGTGACTGCTGGGAATGGGACATTATACAGTAACACCAGGGGATGTATCTGGGTGATGACTGGAGAGGTGACTGCTGGGAATGGGACATTATACAGTAACACCAGGGGATGTGTCTGGGTGATGATTGGAGAGGTGACTGCTGGGAATGGGACATTATACAGTTACACCAGGGGACGTGTCTGGGTGACTACTGGAGAGGTGACTGCTGGGAATGGGGTATTATACAGTAACACCAGGGTATGTGTCTGGGTGATGACTGGAGAGGTGACTGCTGGGAATGGGGCATTATACAGTAACACCAGGGGACGTGTCTGGGTGATGACTGGAGAGGTGACTGCTGGAAATGGGCCATTATACAGTAACACCAGGGGATGTGTCTGGGTGGTGACTGGAGAGGTGACTGCTGGGAATGGGCCATTATACAGTAACACCAGGTAATGTGTCTGGGTGATGACTGGAGAGGTGACTGCTGGGAATGGGACATTGTACAGTAACACCAGGGGACGTGTCTGGGTGATGACTGGAGAGGTGACTGCTGGGAATGGGCCATTATACAGTAACACCAGAGGACATGTCTGGGTGATGACTGGAGAGGTGACTGCTGGGAATGGGCCATTATACAGTAACACCAGGTAATGTGTCTGGGTGATGACTGGAGAGGTGACTGCTGGGAATGGGACATTATACAGTAACACTAGGGGATGTGTCTGGATGATGACTGGAGAGGTGACTGCTGGGAATGGGACATTATACAGTAACACCAGGGGATGTGTCTGGGTGGTGACTGGAGAGGTGACTGCTGGGAATGGGCCATTATACAGTAACACTAGGGGATGTGTCTGGGTGATGACCGGAGAGGTAACTGCTGGGAATGGGACATTATACAGTAACACCAGGGGATGTGTCTGGGTGGTAACTGGAGAGGTGACTGCTGGGAATGGGCCATTATACAGTAACACCAGGTAATGTGTCTGGTGATGACTGGAGAGGTGACTGCTGGGAATGGGACATTATACAGTAACACCGGGGGATGTGTCTGAATGATGACTGGAGAGGTGACTGCTGGGAATGGGCCATTATACAGTAACACCAGGGGACGTGTCTGGGTGATGACTGGAGAGGTGACTGCTGGGAATGGGCCATTATACAGTAACACCAGGTAATGTGTCTGGGTGATGACTGGAGAGGTGACTGCTGGGAATGAGTCATTATACAGTAACACCAGGTAATGTGTCTGGGTGATGACTGGAGAGGTGACTGCTGGGAATGGGGCATTATACAGTAACACTAGGGGATGTGTCTGGATGATGACTGGAGAGGTGACTGCTGGGAATGGGGCATTATACAGTAACACTAGGGGATGTGTCTGGATGATGACTGGAGAGGTGACTGCTGGGAATGGGGCATTATACAGTAACACTAGGGGATGTGTCTGGATGATGACTGGAGAGGTGACTGCTGGGAATGGGCCATTATACAGTAACACCAGGTAATGTGTCTGGGTGATGACTGGAGAGGTGACTGCTGGAAATGGGCCATTATACAGTAACACCAGGGGATGTGTCTGGGTGATGACTGGAGAGGTGACTGCTGGGAATGGGGCATTATACAGTAACACCAGGGGATGTGTCTGGGTGATGACTGGAGAGGTGACTGCTGGGAATGGAACATTATACAGTAACACCAGGGGATGTGTCTGGGTGATGACTGGAGAGGTGACTGCTGGGAATGGGGCATTATACAGTAAAACCAGGGGATGTCTCTGGGTGATGACTGGAGAGGTGACTGCTGGGAATGGGACATTATACAGTAACACCAGGGGATGTGTCTGGGTGATGAATGTATCACTGTGTGTGTCAGGTTCCTATAAGGTATCAGGATGTCACTGTCTATGTCTCCATGCAGGAGGGGGAGTATATAGAGGAACACAGGGCTCTGTACAAGGACGTGATGATGGAGAATCACCGGCCCCTCACATCACTGGGTAAGAGGAGACTGTCATGTAATGTACAGGGGAGAGCAGGTTTGGGGGCCCCTATATACACACATCATCTGATAATCACATATATACACTGTACTCAGTCACTGTGTGTCTCCTACAGATGGGCCCAGTAACAAAGATACCCCAGAGAGATGTCCCCGTCCTCTGTATTCCCAGGATTGTACAGAGAAGAATCACAGGATCCCACAGGAGGATCAGGTAGGTGGGATTTAGGGTCTCACCCATATACCAAAGTGACTGTCACTATATGTTGTGTAGAGGAGCTGTGTGTCATTATATTTGTCTTGTTTACATAGGGTGAAGCCCAATTAAATAATATTAAAATCAACGATACAGAGGGAGAAGAAGAGACATATGTGACTGATATAAAGACAGAAGATATAGAGGGAGAAGAAGAGGCGTATGTGACTGATATAAAGATAGAAGATACAGAGGGAGAAGAAGAGACGCCTGTGACTGATATAAATGCAGAAGATATAGAGGGAGAAGAAGAGACGTATGTGACTGATATAAAGGCAGAAGATATAGAGGGAGAAGAAGAGACGTATGTGAGGGGTGATCAGCAGTGTAAGGAGGAGGAGATCCCTACAGATATAAGCACAGGTGAGTAATAAACTCTTACTAAAGAAAAGAGTCACATATTCTCCTTCCTCAGTCACTACAGCAATCTCTTATACTACACCCTCCTCTGTCAGTACAAACTAATGATTAATATGCATTTTCCAAGTGTGGAGTCAGGAGCCATCACCTCTATTATACTCCTGCTCTCCCCTTCACATCATGTCACTGTGTTACCAGCCCAGAGATCTGACCAGTCTCCTCCCCACATTCTCTGGCATATCTCATACATCAGGAGCCTTCAACCCCTATTATACTCCTGCTCTCCCCCTCACATCATGTCACTGTGTGTTACCAGCCCAGAGATCTGACCAGTCTCCTCCCCACACTCTATGGTGTATCTCATACATCAGGAGGCATCAGCCCCTATTATACTCTTGCTCTCCACCTCACATCATGTCATTGTGTGTTACCAGCCCAGAGATCTGACCAGTCTCCTCCCAATGCTCTCTGGTGTATCTCATACATCAGGAGCCATCAGCCCCTATTATACTCCTGCTCTCCCCCTCACATCATGTCACTATGTGTTACCAGCCCAGAGATCTGACCAGTCTCCTCCCCACACTCTATGGTGTATCTCATACATCAGGAGGCATCAGCCCCTATTATACTCTTGCTCTCCACCTCACATCATGTCATTGTGTGTTACCAGCCCAGAGATCTGACCAGTCTCCTCCCAACGCTCTCTGGTGTATCTCATACATCAGGAGCCATCAGCCCCTATTATACTCCTGCTCTCCCCTTCACATCATGTCACTGTGTGTTACCAGCCCAGAGATCTGACCAGTCTCCTTCCCACACTCTCTGGTGTATCTCATACATCAGGAGCCATCAGCCCCTATTATACTCCTGCTCTCCCCCTCACATCATGTCACTGTGTGTTACCAGCCCAGAGATCTGACCAGTCTCCTCCCCACACTCTCTGGTGTATCTCATACATCAGGAGCCATCAGCCCCTATTATACTCCTGCTCTCCCCCTCACATCATGTCACTGTGTGTTACCAGCCCAGAGATCTGACCAGTCTCCTCCCCACACACTCTCTGGTGTATCTCATACATCAGGAGCCATCGGCACATATTAATCCCATGGTCTTCTTATCATGTCACTGAGGTCAGGTAGGATTTGTTTTCTGTAACTAACATGGTGTTGAGTCTCGGCAATAAGAAGGCAAGCTGAGAACTGAGCTCTCTGCCCTAGAACGCCAGTCTCCTTTTTCGAGTAGGCCGTGACATTGGTCTTCAGCACATGGATGAGTAATGTATAATAGGAGGTCCCTGGATTCAGTGGACCATGCTTTAATTAAGAATTGGAACCTCCTAATAGTTCTTATTTTCTAAAGCAGAGTAATGGGAAGTGTATGTGACAGGATGGTCTTCATTCCTTAATATATGTACTCCATTCCTAGTATGTCTGCAAGTAGAGACCTCATACATAGAAAAGTTCATCCTTCATGAGCAAACAGATTGATTATGGGGAGTGATATTCTGTACAGATGTCCTGGAGAAGGTATCCAGACAATCCCTGTTATACAGAGTGGAGATCATGTAAAGAGGGATAGACACCTTGATAGAAGAATGGTCTGGTTACGCTCCTTGGCTAGAGGATCGGTCCAGTTACGTCTCTTGGCTAGAGGATCGGTCCAGTTACGTCCCTTGGCTAGAGGATCGGTCCGGTTTTGCCCCTGGGCTTGAGGATCGTTCCGGTTTTGCCCCTGGGCTAGAGAATCGGTCCGGTTTTGCCCCTGGCTAGAGGAACGGACCTGTTTTGCTCCTGGCTAGAGGATCGTTCCGGTTTTGCCTCTGGGCTACAGCATGGGGTCCGGTTTTGCCCCTGGCAGGAGGAACGATCCGGTTTTGCCCCTGGCTAGAGGAACGATCCGATCAGGCTCCTGGGCAGCAGGTGATCACTAAAAAAGCCTAGTTAATCTCCCATTTATAGCGGATCTTTCGTCTGGAGAAAAATTAAATGATACTAAAATTCTCTGGTGAAAATGTCTGTGTATCTTCATTCTCTATAACGTCCGCAATTTAAAGACCTAAGAAACTGTAGGTTAGTATGACAGTACAACAGGAGATTACGTAGAAAGCCCTTTCGAAACAAGTGTGTCGATCCATCAGTGCATTCGGTTGTTGGGGAAAATGGTGGCGGCCTACGAGGCCATACAGTTTGGCAGGTTCCATGCCAGAGTTTTCCAGTAGGACCTGTTGGACAAGTGGTCGGGTTCCCACCTACACATGCACCGAAAGATAATCCTGTCGTCAAAAGCTAGGATTTCACTAGCTGTGGTGGTTACACAGCTCTCACCTACTGGAGGTACGCAGATTCGGGATTCAGGACTGGCTCCTGGTGACCACGAATGCAAGTCTCCGAGGCTGGGGAGCTGTCACTCAGGGAGAAAGCTTCCAAGGGAAATGGTATAGTCAGGAAGCCTGCCTTCACATAAACGTGCTGGAATTGAGAGCCATTTACAACGGCTTTCAACAAGCGGTACATCTTCAAGATCATCCCATGCAGATCTAGTCGGACAATGTAACAGCAGTCGCGTACATAAACAGGCAGGGTGTAATGAAAAGCAGAGCGGCAATGACAGAGGTGACGAAGATCCTCCTCTGGACAGAAAGACATCTAAAGGCTCTGTCAGCAATTTTCATTCCGGGAGTAGACAACTGGGAAGCAGACTTCCTCAGCAGACATGATCTCCATCCAGGAGAGTGGGGCCTCCACCAAGAAGTCTTCGCAGAGGTGACAAGTCTTTGGGGAGTTCCTCAAGTAGACATGATGGCATCTCGTCTCAACAAGAAGCTTCAGAGATATTGTTCCAGGTCGAGAGAACCTCAAGCATTAGCGGTGGATGCGCTAGTGGCCGAGTGGGTTTTCCGGTCAGTGTATGTCTTCCCTTCACTTCCGCTGATCCCAAAAGGGCTCAGGATCATTAGAAGAACATGAGTTTGAGCAATCTTCATTGCCCCAGACTGGCCAAGGAGGGCTTGGTGCCCAGATCTTCAGGAGTAGCTCATAGAAGATCCTCTTCGCGAGGACCTGTTACAGCAGGGGCCGTGCGTGTATCAAGACTTACCGCAGCTACGTTTGACGGCATGGCTGTTGAGCGGCGAATCCTAGCCCGAAAGGGTATTCCCAAGGAAGTCATCCCCACTCTTATTCAGGCCAGGAAAGGAGTAACGTTGAAACATTACCACCGTATTTGGAGAAAATATGTATCTTGGTGTGAATCCAAGATGGCTCCTACGGAAGAGTTTCAGTTGGGACGTTTTCTCCATTTTCTGCAGGCTGGTGTGGAGGCGGGCCTCCGAATGCGATCAATCAAGGTCCAGATTTCGGCCTTGTCAGTGTTCTTCCAAAAACAATTGGCCTCTCTTCCAGAGGTTCAGACCTTCGTGAAAGGGGTTCTGCACATCCAGCCTCCATTTGTGCCTCCAGTGGCACCATGGGACCTTAATGTGGTGTTGCAGTTCCTTCAATGGGATTGGTTTTAGCCTCTACAAGAGATAGAGTAGAAGTTTCTAATTTGGAAAGTGGTGATGCTTTTGGCATTGGCATCCGCACGGCGGGTGTCTGAATTGGGGGCCTTATCTCACAAGAGCCCTTACCTGATCTTCCATGAAGATAGGGCAGAGTTGAGAACTCGTCAACATTTTCTTCCAAAGGTGGTTTCATCTTTCCACATAAACCAACCTATTGTGGTGCCAGTAATTCCTGACACATTCACTGAGTCAAAGTATCTAGATGTGGTTAGGGCTCTGAAGATTTATGTCGCTAGAAAAGCTAGAAAACGGAAAACAGAGTCTTTGTTTGTCCTGTATGCTCCCAACAAAATTGGGTGTCCTGCTTCCAAGCAGACTATTGCACGCTGGATCAGAGGTACGATTCACCAAGCTCATTCTACGGCTGGATTGCCGTTACCGAAGTCAGTGAAGGCCCATTCTACTAGGAAGGTGGGCTCCTCCTGGGCGGCTGACCGGGGGGTCTCGGCATTGCAACTTGCAACTGTCGAGCAGCTACTTGGTCAGGGTCAAACACATTTTCTAAATTCTACAAGTTTGACACCTTGGCCGATGAAGACCTCAAGTTCGGTCAATCGGTGCTGCAGGGTCATCCGCCCTCTCCCACCCGTACTGGAGCTTTGGTATAAACCCCATGGTCATGAAGTGGACCCCAGCATCCTCTAGGATGTATGAGAAAACAGGATTTCAGCTGCGGGGTACACTGGGCTCCACAAGGATTTGACAATGGGGTGTAGAGTAGGCTCTTGATCCGAGGCACCAACAGGCTCAAAGCTTTGACTGTTCCCAGTATGCACAGTGCCGCCTCCTATATCACCGCGCCTCCCTGCACATGAGCTCAGTTTTGTAAGTTGGTGCTGCAGTAAGCAGGCACTTAACAGAGGGGCTGCTCCAAGCAGCCCTGAGAAAAGCTTTTTATGAAGTAAAAAGTGAAGACTTCAATGGCAGCAGCGGTGGTAAATGTCTTGTGACATTCTCTGCTGCAGCTCCAGCTCTCCCCAGCGGCGCTGTACACTCCCGAGCCCTGGTTGCCGGGTACCTACAGCGGAGGCTCCAGGTTTCTTCACGTTAGACACACACGGCTGGGGCTCTCCAGGATCGTGTGGCCGCGCTTCGGGAGGTGGTAAGTGGGTCCCGCTTGCGGGACCCTGTCTTTATCGCGATCCGGCGCGGTCAGTGGGAGGCGGGCCGCGCACGCTGGTGGTGGACACTTTGGCAGTACAGGCAATCCCACTAGATCACCAGGGCATGGGCGCAGGTTACGTTTTCTCTCTAAACCGGTTTTTATAGCGCCCACAGTACCCGGTGGTTTTGCCAGCAGAGGGGATATGGCTTAGACCTGAAGGCCCTCCCCCAGCCCCAGGGCGCCATTTCCAGCAAGTGTTCCCACCCTGGAGCTGCATCTCTGTCTTTTCCTCACTCCCTGTCAGTGTCTGCGGCGCCATTATCTCTCAGCTCACTGTTCCTGGGACTGCTTGGGCAAATCCTCCTATGTAAAGCCACCTGGTTGTCAGCGCTGTGACTTTACATGACACTTAAGTATTCTACCTGCCTTTTTAGACAGTGATAGTTAAGAAAGAGTGCATTTAGTCAGGGGTTTTATAGTACAATTACCCTGTGATATACAGTTCTTACTGTGTAGTGTTATATCTATTGACTATTTAGCAATATAAACTAGTCCAATGCAGTATTATTGTCCGTAATAACCTCTGCATTGTACAAACTGTGACTTTCTCTGGCTGGGTCCACAGGATAACATTGGGATATGGTTGAGGGACAGCGGAAATGGCACCAACACGGTCACAATCTTTCTGGCCTCCCAGGATGCATCGGGGCCTTCACCATATAGTCCCGCCCACTGACTCAGTCAGATCAGTTTTTTGCTTGGTGCGGCAGGAAGCCGCATGGTCACAGAGCTTCTGTGAGAATAGCCTCAAGCTTTTATTAATTCATTTTTATAGACTTACTATGTTTTTTTGAGCGACTTTTGTTAATAGCGTCTTAAACGCATGCTAGAAAGAGTCGCTCCAACAACTCCTCACCGGGTCGCAACAACGCTTACCTTCGGGTATTAGTGCTGTCTCGACGGGCGTCTGTGTCGGATGTTCTAGCAGGTCCAGCAGACGTAACCAGGCTGTGGCCGGAGCATGGGGAGACGGTGAGTCTATGGACTTTCTCTTACTAGCGGGGTCAGGACACAGCTTCACTGCACTGGAGGAGACTACAAATAGTGTGTTGATGCGCCGAACATCTTGAGTGCGACAGCGCTACGCTCTAGGGATCATAGGCGCCAGGTCTAGGTAGAGGCCGCGATCCTTAGGGTTTAAGTCAACAGGGGGATTCAGACGCTCTCCTGGCCGCCCCTCCTCCGAGTTCATGACCAGTTTCCGCGTGCCTCTCGTTTCATGAATTGAATGACCTTACTTCCGGCTCAGACTCTACCGCGAGGGTACTCGGTCGCAACTTAGACGCTGCCGTTGTGTACACTAGAGATCCCGCCCAGACCGAGTCGCAGGCCTTAGCGTCTGCATACACGTGGAAGTCGCTGAGCGTCCGTGTCCGCAGCAGCGACTGTGTCAGTTATCAGGAGCGGTAGTGTACATCAGTAGCGTCTGAATCCACTCAGCGTCTTACGAGCGTCTTTGCTTGGATATGGAAGTGTGGTGAGTCTCCCTGTATCCCGCTCTCCGGAGGCAGGGTATACAGTACTAAAAATTCCTTCTACTTCTTAGTGTGCATTGTTAAGTTTTAGTACCTGTTGCATATGAGACCTGTATATTACTGTGTTTTCTGCATGTTATGTTGGAAAATAACCAGTTAAAAACAGAAGTACAATTTTCCTACTTATGTATAAGTTGTTATGGAGGTTGTATTCTCATATGGCAATGTCTAATGCTTTAACATGTGACTGACTGCTAGTATGTGTGCTGACTTTTCTGTGTAATGTCAGTCCTGTTCTGACCCTCAAATCAGGTGCACTGTGGTCAGATTGATTTCACCTCTATATACTTACATATGGGTGATTTTCAGTCACAAATTGTGTAGTCAATAACAGATTATTACCATGTCTGTGAGCGGCAAAAGTGATGAGGAGAATTTATCAGGCACTCCTACATCCCTATCATGCTTATCTTGTAAGACAGGGTTAATTGATGTGGATCAATTAGTTACTTATGAGGGCTTGTGTGCAAACGGTTTTGCTTTTCAGCAAAGTAAAAAACAGGAGTTAGTTCAACCACCAACAGAACCACCATGGAATATGGTCGCAAAGACACTATCTTCAATAGCGGACAGGTTAGCTCCGGTAGCACCACCTCAAGGGTTAGGTTACACTATGAACCCATACATGCAGCTCCCTTCCTACGGCTTGGTTCCAGTAGCCTCTACAAGCAACCAAGGGACAGGTAAGACTAAGACAGATGCGTCTATGTGGCAGACTACATAAGATGATACAACGATACAGTATATTCAAATACACCGTATGATGATCAGTCGCAGAGTTTTAGTTCAGAGGATGTAGCTGAACTTACTGATGCTGTGAAGGCTGTTCTCTCTTTGGAAGAGCCAGCTAAAACAGTGTTAAAATCTAAAGCACCTGTGTTTAAACTAACAAAATCAGTGAAAACTGAATTCCCAGCGTCAGATGAACTGACAGAAATCATGGAGAGTCTTGGGCGACGCCCAGTAAGAAATATAAGATTCCGAATAGATGGAATTCTTATTATCCATTTCCAGCTGCGGATTGTTCGAAAAGAGAAGTTCCTCCAAAAGTAGATGCACATGTTCTGCGATTGTGCATAAATCTGCTTTACCACTGTCATCTACCTCGCTAAATGATGTCACAGACAGAAGGGTAGATAGGTTTTTTAAAAATTTATTTTCTCTAGTAGGAGCAGTGGTAAGACCTGCCATGGCTTCGGCCTGGGTAGCAAAGGCAATGGGCGAATGGATAGAGGGACTAGAAATGACATCTCTTCTCCTACTTCGGAGCAAGAGTACCTTTTAAGCCGTTTGAGACAATCTGCCCAATACTTAGAACAAGCAGCAATTGATATGGGTACAGTTGCTTCTAAAGCTTCAGCCTTGACAGTAGCCGCTCGCAGAGCAGTTTGGCTACGTACCTGGAAAGCAGATGCGGAATCCAAGAAAGAATTGGAAGCATTGCCTTTCGTTGGTAATATATTGTTTGGGAAACCATTTTCTGATATCCTAAAATCAGAGGCTGAATCAAAGAAGGTCAGATTTCCAGCTACTTATAACCCTAAGTCCAAGGGTTTAAAGTTTTGCTCATTTCGTTGGCAAAGTAAAGTGAAAGCTAAAGAGGAGTCTAAGCAACCCCAGTTCAAAACCAGGGGTAGGAAGCAGTGGGCGGGCAAAAAGCCAGCTTCCAAGCCTGAACAGAAACCATCAGCCTGAAGAGACGGGCCTCCGCCTGGAGGATTCCAGGGTTGGGGGCCGACTCCTTCATTTTGCACACATATGGCAACAGTCAACAACAGATGCTTGGGTGCAGAAGGTGGTATCTCAGGGGTATGGGTTCCCATTCAGGAGGCAGCCTCCTCAAAGATTTTTTTGCACCAGCCCGTCTCGTATAGAGTCGAAGGCCAATGCCCTGCAAGAAGCAGTCCAAAAATTACTGCAGTCTGGTGTGATTGTCCCAGTACCTCCATCACAAAGGGGACAGGGGTTTTACTCCAATCTATTTCTGATCCAGAAGCCAAATGGGTCATATCGACCAATTCTCAATTTAAAAATGTTAAACAAATACATTTGGATCCCGAAGTTCCACATGGAGACGTTGCGCTCCATAATGTTGGCCATGGAACTGGGAGATTACATGGTATCTCTGGGTGTACGGGATGCTTAGCTACATGTGCCTATAGCACTGTCTCATCAGTGTTACCTCAGGTTTGCCATCCTCCAGGAACATTTTCAGTCCCAAGCTCTGCCCTTCAGGCTAGCAACAGCACCCAGGGTGTTTACCAAGATCGTGGTGGTTATGGCAGCTTGTCTGCGCAAACAGGGGATAAGAATATTCCCATACCTCAACGACCTGTTAATCTTAGCACATTTGCAAAATTTACTTTTGAGCCATCTTCAACAGACAATAGTTTGTCTACAGAGACTTGGGTGGCTCATAAATTGGGAAAAGTCATCTCTGAATCCATTACAGCGGATGGTTCATTTGAGGGCCATATTGGATTCAGACCTACAGAGAGTTTTCCTACCAGAGAAAAAGATGGTCAAGGTGCAGGTCATGACTCAGGAAGCGTTGCACACCCAGACAATATCAGTCCATGCATCAATGCGACTGTTGGGTCTGATGGTATCAACCTTCGACATGGTGGAATATGCGCAATTCCACTCCAGACCATTAGAGCACCTTATTCTGACCAAATAGAACGGAAATCATCAGACGATAAAAAAGCAGATGATAACGTTTCCAGTAAATGTAAAAAGGTCTCTAGCGTGGTGGCTACAGACAGACCATTTAAACAAGGGGAGACCCTTTTGGATAAAAGAGTGGCAAGTCCTGACAACAGATGCCAGACAATGCGACAGCAGTTGCGTACCTCAATCATCAAGGAGGAACTCACAGCAAAAGATTGATGGAGGAAGTAACTCCCATTCTAAGATGAGCAGAACTCAATCTCCCAGCATTGTCAGCGGTGTTTGTCCCAGGTGTACTGAACTGGGAAGCGGATTTTCTCAGTCGACACATCATTCAGGAAACCGAATGAGCATTACACCCAGAAGTGTTTCAGACAATAGCGAACAGATGGGGTCTACCATAGATAGACCTCATGGCGTCTCGTCTAAACAACAAAGTTCTGAAGTACGGATCAAGAACCAAGGATCCCGGAGCGGTCCTTGTAGACGCACTGTCAGTAGAATGGAAATTTCATCTGGCATATCTGTTCCCTCCAATATCTCTGTTACCCAGAGTAGTGAGAAAAATAAAGCAAGCAAAGGGAGCAATAATTCTAATAGCTCCAGCTTGGCTAAGAAGGCATTGGTACACAGATCTACTGAGAATGTCCGTGGAAGCACCAATACTGCTCCCTCAACGTCCAGATCTGCTAATGCAGGGTCCTTGTTGTCACAGTCATCTGGATCGTCTATCTTTGACGGCGTGGCTGTTGAAACCTCTATCCTAAAAGCTAGAGGATTTTTTAAACAAGTAATCCAAACTATGCTCCGAGCAAGAAAGCCTTCTTCAGCTCGTGTATATTAGAATATGGCAAGCCTATATTCATTGGTGTACTGAAAAAAGTTTGAATCCGAGATCTTTTAAAGTATCCAGGATTTTGGATTTCCTTCAAGCAGGATTGGATAAAGGTTTGAAAGTAGCTTCCTTGAGAGTTCAAGTATCAGCGTTAACTGTATGGTTTCAGCGAAAGATTGATGATTTACAGGATGTACATACTTTCTTTCAGGGAGTGGTACATATTCAACCTTCATTTGTTCCTCCTGCAGCTCCCTGGGATTTGAATTTAGTTCTTGAATTCCTCCAGGGACCTCCGTTTGAACCACTTAAGAGAGCAGATCTTAAATGGTTAACGGCTAAAGTACTTTTTCTACTGGCAATGGCATCAGCCAGAAGAGAGTCAGATTTAGGAGCATTATCATGTAAGTCTCCTTTCCTAAGTTTTTTTACAGACAGAGCAGTTCTCAGAACTAGATCTGGTTATCTTCCGAAGGTGGTGTCAAAGTTTCACCTTAATAAAGAGATTGTAGTCCCAGCTTTTCAGGTATCGGGACTTTCTGCGGGAGAAGCGTCGCTGGATGTAGTCCGAGCTTTAAGAATCTACATAGATCGTACTAGTGCCATCAGAAAAACAGATTCTCTCTTCATCCTCTACAGATTTCATAGAAGAGGATGGCCTGCTAGTAAATCGTAGTGATGAGCGGGTTCGGTTTTACTCGGTTTTACTCGGTTCTTAAAACGGCATCTTATTGGCTATCCAAAACACGTGACATCGGTGAGCCAATAAGATGCCGCAAGATGGCTCCGAATGGTAATATCAGAAGCTTATTCTCATGCAGATCTCCCTACTCCGGCTAATGTCTCTGCTCACTCTACACGTAAGGTAGGTCCTTCATGGGCAGCACAACAGGGTGCTTCAGCAGAACAGATTTGTAAGGCAGCCACATGGTCTTCCATAAACACATTCATCAAACATTATGCCTTGGATACTTTTGCCTCTCATGACGCAGACTTCGGGCGAAAGGTCCTCCTGTGTAATCAGTAGTGTCCCAACCACTAAAACTGGCTTTGGGAATCCCAATGTTATCCTGTGGATAACCTGTGGACCCAGCCTGAGAAATAGACATTATGGTAAGAACTTACCGTGGATAACGTACTTTCTTTTATCAGCAGGTATCCACAGGGATCCCACCCTGACGCACCTGATTTGAGGATCTTAACAATCATTAAACCTCTTCCCTCTTGTATGGAAGGGTGTGCATGTGTGTTCTTATCGCCTAAATAGGTTTCTACCTGATGCTCCTGCCTAATCGCTGTGGAAAGAACTGATTTGACTGAGTGAGTGGACGGGATTATACGGTGAAGCCCCGATGCATCCTGGGAGGCCAGAAAGCTTGTGACTGTTTGGTGCCATTTCCGCTGTCGCTCCGGCATATCCCAATGTTATCCTGTGGATACCTGTGGACATAAGAGAAATTACGTTATCAACGGTAAGTTCTTACCATAACGTCTATTTCTCATACGTCCTAGAGGATGCTGGGGTCATCATAGAAACATGGGGTTATACCAAAGCTCTAGAACGGGCAGGAGAGTGCGGATGACTCTGCAGCACCGATTGAACAACTGAAGGTCTTCATCGGCCAAGGTGTCAAACTTGTAGAACTTTGCAAATGTGTTTGACTCAGACCAAGTAGCTGTTCGGCAAAGTTGCAATGCCGAGACCCCCCCGGGCAGCCACCCAGGACGAGCCCATCTTTCTAGTAGAATGGGCTTTCACCGATTCCGGTAACGGCAATCCAGCCGTGGAATGAGCATGCTGAATCGTGTTACAGATCCAGCGTGCAATGGTCTGCTTGGAAGCAGGACACCCAACCTTGTTGGGAGCATACAGGACAAACAGAGCCTCTGTTTTCCTAATCTGAGCCGTTCTGGCGAAATAAATATTCAAAGCTCTGACCACATCCAGAGATTTTGACTCAGCGAAGGCGTCCGTAGCCACAAGCACCACAATAGGTTAGTTCATGTGGAAAGAGGAAACCACTTTCGGTAGAAATTGTTGACGTGTCCTCAATTCAGCTCTATCTTCATGGAAGATCATATAAGGGCCCTTGTGAGACAAGGCCGCTAACTCAGACACCCGCCTTGCAGATGCCAAGGCCAACAGGATGACCACTTTCCAAGTGAGGAATTTCAACTCCACCTTCCGTAAAGGTTCAAATCAATGTGATTGAAGGACCTGCAACACCACATTAAGATCCCATGGTGCCACTGGAGGCACAAATGGAGGTTGGATGTGCAACACGCCTTTCCCGAAAGTCTGAACTTCTGGAAGGGAGGCCAATTGTTTCTGAAATAAAACCGATAAGGCCGAAATCTGTTCCTTAATTGAGCCCTATTTTAGGCCCGCATCCACACCTGCTTGTAGAAAATGGGGAAAATGTCCTAGTCGAAACTCTTCCGTAGGAGCCCCCTTGGATTCACACCAAGAAACATATTTTCTCCAAATACGGTGGTAATGTTTAGACGTTACCTTTTCTGGCCTGAATAAGTGTGGGAATGACTTCACTGGGAATACCCTTACGGGCTAGGATTTTGCGCTCAACCGCCATGCCGTCAAACGTAGCCGCGGTAAGTCCTGATACACGCACGGCCCCTGTTGTAACAGGCCCTTAACTCCAGAATATTTATGTGGAAACAAGTTTCCTGACTTGACCATCTTCCTTGGAAGTTTTCTCCCATTGTGACTGCCCCCTAGCCTCGGAGGCTTGCAACCGTGGTCACTAGGATTCAGTCCTGTATCCCGAACCTGCGCCCCTCTAGGAGGTTAGAGCTGTGCAGCCACCACAGGAGTGATATCCTGGTCTTGGAAAACAGGATTATCCTCCGGTGTAGGTGGGACCTGGACCACTTGTCCAACAGGTCCCACTGGAACACTCTGCATGGAACCTGCCAAACTGAATGGCCTCTTAGGCCGCAACCATCTTCCCCAGCAACCGAATGCATTAATGGATTGACATTCTTGCTGGTTTCAGAATTAGTTTGACCAGACTCTGAAGTTCCAGAGCCTTGTCCACTGGAAGAAATACTCTCTGTAGTTCTGTGTCCAATATTCCCAAAAACGACAACTGCGTCATCGGAATCAACTGTGATTTTGGCAAATTTAGGAGCCAACCATGTTGCTGAAGAACTGTCAGGGAGAGTGCAACGTTTTGCACCAACTGGTCCCTGGATCTCGCCTTTATCAGGAGATCGTCTAAGTATGGGGTAATCGTGACTCCTTGCTTGCGAAGGAGAACCATCATCACCGCCATCACTTTCGTGAAAATCCTCGGAGCCGTGGACAGACCAAACGGCAACGTCTGAAATTGGTAATGACAATCCTGTATTGCAAACCTCAGGTAAGCCTGATGCGGAGGATAAATGGGAACATGTAAGTAGGCATGTTTTATGTCCACCGACACCATAAAATCCCCTTCCTCCAGACTGGAGATCACTGCTCGGAGAGACTCCATCTTCAATTTGAATTTCTTTAGGTAGAAATTTAGGGATTTCAGGTTTAGGATTGGTCTGACCAAACCGTCCGGCTTCGGGACCACAAACAGGCTCGAATAAAAGCCTTCTCCCTGCTGTGACAGGGGAACCCTGACGATAACTTGATTTTGACACAACTTTTGTATTGCGTCGCAAACTACCTGTCAGGAATCCACATTCTCCAATGCATCACTTCCAGTGAACAGGCGTCTCCTGGCTTCAGTCCTCTGTTTTCAGAGTATTCCCTGTGAATTGGACCTGTGGAACTACAGGTCCCAGCAGTTCCAGTCTTCAGTCTCCTGCAGCCCACAGCTCACTGTGTTCCACCTAACCAGCTCTATCGTTTGGTAATCACTGGTTTCAGCCAGCAGCCTGGAGTACACAGTGATTCTAGGTAACCAGCATTAACTCCCGGTGCACTACTGATCCCAGCCAGCAACCAGCAGTGCATTGCATTAACTGTCTACATAATCATTCTCCCGGTTAATCACCATCTCCAGTTAATTCTCAGCTGATCTGGGCACCCAATCCTGGAGGGTGTGTTCTCAGAGATTCATCCTATCCTCACAGAGCAAGGTGTATAAACTCCAGTTCCTAGCTCATTCACATTGCCTTGGACAACACGTCACATCCCGTGAACAGGTGGCTCCTGTTTGCAATCCTCTGTCTTCAGAGATTTCCTTGAGTGTTAGACCTGTGGAACAACAGGTCCCAGCCGTTCCAGGTTCCAGCAGTTCCGGTGTTCCTCTGGAACTACAAGTTCCAGCAATCACTCCAGCTCTCCTGCTACATTCGGTGTGTCAAGTCTCCAGTGGTTCCCTGTGTTCCAGTCTCCAGATCCCCTGTGTTCCTGGATATTCTCCTGTACCTGTTACTTCCGTGGAACTACAAGTTCCAGCAATCACTCCAGCTCTCCTGCTACATTCGGTGTGTCAAGTCTCCAGTGGTTCCCTGTGTTCCAGTCTCCAGATCCCCTCTGTTCCTGGATATTCTCCTGTACCTGTTACTTCCGTGGAACTTCAAGGCTCAGCAATACCTGCAGACAGGCTTCACACTCACCACCACCTTGTGTGCTTCAGCCTGCAGTTGAGACTGACTCCAGGTGTGTCTCATTCCAACACCTGTGATACAGCTTGCTGCTGCCAGTGCTTCAATACCTGCACTGTGAAGTCAGACTCCTGCCTCTGCTACCAGGTTTGCCATTTCACATCCTACTGCCTAAATTCCTGTTTTAAATACCTGCACTGGTTTCCAAACCAGAACCATTTTTCACAAGCACCTGTTCTTCTGTTATCATCACTACCGGTTACCATTTCTTCAGTTATCATTCATCCATTTACCATACTTCAGTTACCATAGACTTTCAGCTCCCACGCTGTACTATTGACATTGCACTTTCTCCCTGTTATTATTTACTGCCGTTTTGTGATCTTGCTGTTTATATCATCTGCCAATAAATATCATTGCACATGCGCAGAAACCCAGTACTGCCTCCTCACTTAATTCCACCTACCTCCACTGACCCACTAGCGCCCCCTCCGGGG
Source organism: Pseudophryne corroboree (assembly GCF_028390025.1). Lineage (NCBI taxonomy): Eukaryota > Metazoa > Chordata > Amphibia > Anura > Myobatrachidae > Pseudophryne > Pseudophryne corroboree. The sequence goes on along the minus strand of NW_026967524.1, from coordinate 37,406 downwards.
ACACAAACCAGACCGAACCTGACAGTTTGTCCAAGGCCCATGGACTCGGATGGTGGTCAGAATGTGGGGTCAGGGGCCTTACAAAATCTGGTCTCCCGTTTGGATGGTCAAGAGGCTGCGCAGCAGCAGATGTTCCAGTTCCTACAGGGAATGTCTATCCGTTTGGATACCTTGCAGCAATCCCTTCAAAGTTCTGTTGTTTCTCCAGTTCCTGTTCAAGTCACTCCTGCTCCAGTCATTTCAACTTTCCCTGCACAATCCGTTCCTGTGGATGGCTGTTGCTCAAGTCAGTCCTATGGCAGTCCCTTCGCAGCGAATTCTCCTGAGAGAGCGACTTCCTCCTTTGAAAGCTTCAAGACTCCTTTGTTGTCTGCTGTGAACTCTGAACCACTAAGCACTCTTTATCATCTATTGGAACAACTTCAAAGTCTCCTAACAAAAATCATTCCGATAATGCCAGAAATCCTGAGTGGTGCTTTAAACGCAGTGAAGAGTACTGCTCAAAGTATTGAAACTAGTGCGACCTCCGTGTCAACTTTTTTTCAAACTAAAGTCTCTCCTCTTGTGCAAAGAGAGGGCAGATTCCAGAGCTACCCGCGCTCCAAACTCACGGAAGCTGAACGCCGGCATTGCAAGCAGCTTCACCTCTGCTTTTACTGTGGAAGTTCTAGTCATCTTATTAAGGACTGTTCCTTCCGCAACTCAAAAGTTGGTGACAGGTCCCAACATCAAAGTGTTTTCACCTGCGAACCTTCCAACGTATCCTCTGCAGTTTCAAGTTCCTTTACCCGGGACAGGAGTGTCCAAAAAGTATACGATTGGGGTCCTGTGACAAATAGACCCAATCCCAAGTTCAGAAATCAACCGAGACTATCTATGTTACCCATAACTAAAGTAGTTTCTGTGTCTACAGCCCGAAAAGGGGCATCTGTGCCTACAGCCCGAGAAGGGGCATCTGTGCCTACAGCCCGAGAAGGGGCATCTGTGCCTACAGCCCGAGAAGGGGCATCTGTGCCTACAGCCCGAGAAGGGGCGTCCGTGCCTACAGCCCGAGAAGGGGCGTCCGTGCCTACAGCCCGAGAAGGGGCGTCCGTGTCTACAGCCCGAGAAGGGGCGTCCGTGCCTACAGCCCGAGAAGGGGCGTCCGTGCCTACAGCCCGAGAAGGGGCATCCGTGTCTACAGCCCGAGAAGGGGCATCCGTGTCTACAGCCCGAGAAGGGGCATCCGTGTCTACAGCCCGAGAAGGGGCATCCGTGTCTACAGCCCGAGAAGGGGCATCCGTGTCTACAGCCCGAGAAGGGGCATCCGTGTCTACAGCCCGAGAAGGGGCATCCGTGTCTACAGCCCGAGAAGGGGCATCCGTGTCTACAGCCCGAGAAGGGGCATCCGTGCCTTCAGCCCGAGAAGGGGCGTCTGTCTCTACAGCCCCAGGTGGGGCATCTGATGTTGTGACCCCAGTAGGGGTATCTGATGTTCAGGTTCCAGAAGTGGCATCCGGGCATGCAACTCAAAGAAGTGTGTCTGATCTATTAACCCCAGGAGGGGTCTTTGGAGTTTCATTCTCAAGTGAGGAATCCAGGGCCAAGATCCCAGGAGGAATTCTTAAAGCCACAGATACAGACATGAACTTTTGTTTGCCAACTTCAGAGAGTGCTACCAGCTCAGTACCACTCCAAAAGGGATCATCAGAACATCCGGATTCTGTCTATACAGAGTCAAGTGTCAATGGACCTAGCCCGGTTCCAGCCGTCGGTCCAAAGTCTCCACTGGTTCCAGCCAGCCTGAGTGGCTCCAATGATGGGCTACCTCCTTCGGTTCCAGCCGATTCCAGAATCCTCGGATCAAATCCGGTCCTATCCGTCAGTCCGAGGACTCCACCGGTTCCTGTCGCTTCAAGCTCTTCCGGACCCAATCCGGTCCCATCCGTCTGTCCGGATCAGCCTCCTCTGGTTCCAGCCAGCCCGAGTAGCTCTGTTTCCAATACTGAGCTACCTCCTTCGGTTCCAGCCGATTCCAGTATCCTCGGATCAAATCCGGTCCTATCCGTCACTCCGAGGACTCCTTCGGTTCCAGCCGATTCCAGTCTCTTTGTATCAAATCCGGTTCTATCCGTCAGTCCGAAGACTCCTGCGGTTCCAGCCGGTTCAAGCTTATCTGGACCCAATCCGGTCCCATCCGTCTGTCCAGATCAGCCTCTTACAGTTCAAGTCAACTCAAGTAGTCCTGGACAAATTCCTGTTCCATCCGTTTGTCCAAAGTTGTCGTCAGTTCCTGCCGATTCCAGTTCCTCTGAACCCGGTGTGGTTCTCTCCAGTGTTTCAAGTAAGCAACTCCTGTCGCTATGTCCAGAGTCTACAGTTCTTGCAGATATTGCAGTTGCCTCAACCCAGATGGAGGATCTACGCATCTCACCCCAAGATGAAGCTTCTAGCATTCTGTCAACCTCAGCAGAGAATTCCCGTCAGTCAATCCAGGAGATGACGTCCTCTCTCCACCCTCGAGCATTTCAAGTTAATTCTACTCCTGCTTCTGAATGCTTATTCCAGTCCTCTACTCTCAAGTGTCCGACATGGTCTTCCGAGACTTCAACTGACATTCAGCCTTCCAAGTGTCCACCAGATACAAAAGCTCCAGTCTACTTTGATGGTGACTATGCTCAGTTTCGTGCAGTGGCGAGCCAATACCTCGCTTTTACTGAGTCGGAACCTTCAGTGACTATTTCTCCAGCCAATGCAATCAGATACTTCCTCCTGTTCTTCAAAGGTAGAGCACTGGACTGGGCGAATCCTCTCATTGAATCTAAAGATCCGCTACTGAGTGATCTTCCCGCTTTCTGCGAAGCCGTAAAACAGGAGTTTGCTCCAAAGTTTATGCATTCAGAGTCATCTGGGCATTCTGGCCAATTTGTCAACAGTTTGTCTACTACTAAATCCCCTCCAACATCTGTCTGTGCAAGATCAGGATACATTAGACCAAGCTATTAAAGATTTCCAAGCTGTAAAGTCAAGACAAGGTTCTCAGTTTTTCGACTCAATTCCTTCCAAACATGAACAGGTTCTGTTGAATCAATGTATCAGAGATTTCAAGAATCACAGGATTTGGAGAGCTCCAGAATCAGTTCAAAGTCTACCATCTGACGTAAGTGTTGGCTATGCTGCCGTAAACCCTAGTCCTGGTGTCTCACATAGCTTCAAATTCACTGGTCCACAGATTGTCTCAGATTCTGTTGTTCCTAAACAAAAGGCTCCCATGACCACACTAGACCTGGACTCTGACTCTGAAAGTGAGTTTGTTGATGACGACTCAAGTTACATTATGGGGGGTTCTATCCTTCCGAGTTATGCCTTCTCCCAGGAAGTAAAATCTGTCTCAAATGACCATGAATGGTCTACTTGTTCTGAAGATGAAAGCTGGGAAGACTTTTGAGGACCTCTGCTTTTGTGTATTCCTAAGCTCTTTTTTAAGGATCCTCCAAGTTCCAGCGTGGGTGTTCGGTGCCCACCCATAAAAGGGGGGGTACTGTCAGGAATCCACATTCTCCAATGCATCACTTCCAGTGAACAGGCGTCTCCTGGCTTCAGTCCTCTGTTTTCAGAGTATTCCCTGTGAATTGGACCTGTGGAACTACAGGTCCCAGCAGTTCCAGTCTTCAGTCTCCTGCAGCCCACAGCTCACTGTGTTCCACCTAACCAGCTCTATCGTTTGGTAATCACTGGTTTCAGCCAGCAGCCTGGAGTACACAGTGATTCTAGGTAACCAGCATTAACTCCCGGTGCACTACTGATCCCAGCCAGCAACCAGCAGTGCATTGCATTAACTGTCTACATAATCATTCTCCCGGTTAATCACCATCTCCAGTTAATTCTCAGCTGATCTGGGCACCCAATCCTGGAGGGTGTGTTCTCAGAGATTCATCCTATCCTCACAGAGCAAGGTGTATAAACTCCAGTTCCTAGCTCATTCACATTGCCTTGGACAACACGTCACATCCCGTGAACAGGTGGCTCCTGTTTGCAATCCTCTGTCTTCAGAGATTTCCTTGAGTGTTAGACCTGTGGAACAACAGGTCCCAGCCGTTCCAGGTTCCAGCAGTTCCGGTGTTCCTCTGGAACTACAAGTTCCAGCAATCACTCCAGCTCTCCTGCTACATTCGGTGTGTCAAGTCTCCAGTGGTTCCCTGTGTTCCAGTCTCCAGATCCCCTGTGTTCCTGGATATTCTCCTGTACCTGTTACTTCCGTGGAACTACAAGTTCCAGCAATCACTCCAGCTCTCCTGCTACATTCGGTGTGTCAAGTCTCCAGTGGTTCCCTGTGTTCCAGTCTCCAGATCCCCTCTGTTCCTGGATATTCTCCTGTACCTGTTACTTCCGTGGAACTTCAAGGCTCAGCAATACCTGCAGACAGGCTTCACACTCACCACCACCTTGTGTGCTTCAGCCTGCAGTTGAGACTGACTCCAGGTGTGTCTCATTCCAACACCTGTGATACAGCTTGCTGCTGCCAGTGCTTCAATACCTGCACTGTGAAGTCAGACTCCTGCCTCTGCTACCAGGTTTGCCATTTCACATCCTACTGCCTAAATTCCTGTTTTAAATACCTGCACTGGTTTCCAAACCAGAACCATTTTTCACAAGCACCTGTTCTTCTGTTATCATCACTACCGGTTACCATTTCTTCAGTTATCATTCATCCATTTACCATACTTCAGTTACCATAGACTTTCAGCTCCCACGCTGTACTATTGACATTGCACTTTCTCCCTGTTATTATTTACTGCCGTTTTGTGATCTTGCTGTTTATATCATCTGCCAATAAATATCATTGCACATGCGCAGAAACCCAGTACTGCCTCCTCACTTAATTCCACCTACCTCCACTGACCCACTAGCGCCCCCTCCGGGGACACAAACCAGACCGAACCTGACACTACCTCCCTGTCCGGAAGAGAAGCTGGTAAGGCCGATTTGAAAAAACGGCGAGGGGGAACGTCTTGAAACTCCAGCTTCTACCCTTGGGATACTATTTGTAAAACCCATGGGTCTAGGTTTGAACGAACCCAAAACTGACTGAAGAGTTTGAGACGTGCCCCCACCGGTGCGGACTCCCGCATATGAGCCCCAACGTCATGCGGTTGAATTAGCAGAAGCCTGGGAGGACTTCTGCTCCTGGGAGCCTGACAAGGCTGGTGATCATTTACCTCTTCCCCTTCCTCTAGTAGCAAGGAAGGAAGAACCTCGGCCCTTCCTGTATTTATTGGGCCGAAAGGACTGCATCTGATAGTGATGCTTTTTCTTTTGTTGTGGAGGAACATAAGGTAAAAAGCATGACTTACCCGCGGTAAATTATCAAGGCCGTCACCAAATAAAGCCTTACCTTTATATGGTAGAGATTCCATACTTTTCTTGGAATCGGCATCAGCATTCCATTGGTGTATCCACAACACTCGTCTAGCTAAGACTGCCGTGGCATTGGCCTTAGATCCCAAAAGACCAATACCTCTCGCAGCTTCCTTAAGGTAGGCTGCAGAGTCCTTGATATAACCCAGCATCATGAGTATCTACATCAGAAGACAAGTTGTCTGCCCACTTTTCGATAGCACTACTTACCCACGCAGACGCAATGACAGGTCTGAGTAGCGTACCTGTGGTCGCATAAATGGACTTTAACGTAGTTTCTTGTTTACGAACCGCAGGATCCTTAAGGGCCGCCGTGGCAGGTGACGGAAGAGCCACCTTTTTAGACAAATGTGACAGGGCCTTGTCCACGGTGGGGGGTGACTCCCACTTTTCCCTATCCGCCGAGGGAAACGGATAAGCTACCGTAATTCTTTTTGGAATCTCAAACTTTTTGTCAGGAGCTTCACAGAGGTTTTCAAATAGCGTGTTCAGTTCATGAGAGGGAGGAAACGTTACATCAGGTTTCCTTTCCTTATACATACAGACCCTTTTATCAGAGACAGTCGGGTCTTCGGTGATATGTAATACCCCTTTAACAGCCACAATTATGTACTGAATGCTTTATGCCAATTTTGGGTCTAATCTGGAATCGCTATAGTCGACACTGGAATCAGTGTCTGTGTCGATATCAGTGTCTGCCAATTGGGCCAGTGTACGTTTCTGTGACCCTGAGGGGACCTGACTTTGCAGTAACATATCTTCTGCAGATTTCTTCCATGCCTGTGTCTGAGACTCAGACTTATCTAGCCTCTTGCTAATAAGAGCCACATTAGCATTCAAGGTGTTCAACACATTTATCCAATCCGACGTCGCCGGTGCCGACAGGGTCACCGCTGCAGCCGTTTGTGTCCCTAATACAGCCTCCTCCTGGGAAGAGCCTTCATCCTCAGACATGTCGACACACATGCACCAAACACCCACAGACACACCGGGCATATAGGGGACAGACCCACAGTAAAGCCTGTCAGAGAGACACAGAGGGGATTTGCCAGTTCACACCCCAGCGTCCAATCAGCAGTTCTGAAGCGCCCAATAAACGCCAAATAAGCGCTTTTTATATAAAGTATATTGCACCAAATTTAGCCAGTGCCCCCCCCCCCCCCCCGTTTTGCACCCTGATACTTGTCAGTGTGAAGGAAGGACCAGCGTCTCTGCAGCCTGATGGAGAGAAAATGGTGCCGAGTGAGCTGTGAGGACGAAGCTTCGCCCCCTTAATGGGGCGCTTCAGTACCGCTTCTTGTATGATTATAATGGCGGGGGTTTTGGGACAGTACCTCTGCACTAATGTCCCCTCTTGCCAGATGTCCACTGAGGATTTATTAGATGCCCAGGACGCCCCCCCGCACACCCTGCACCCTGTAGTGCTACATGTATGTGGGAGCTTGGCGCGCAGTACCTCAGATAATTGCCGTCACTGAAGTCTTCTTTTCTTCATCTACTCACCTGTCTTCTGACTTCTGGCTCTGAAAGGGGGTGACGGCAGGCTGCGGGTGTGAGCATCTAGGCATACCCAGCGATCAGCACCCTCAGGAGCTAATGGTGTCCTGTAGCCAGAAGCAGAGCCCTTGAGCTCACTGGAAGTGGGTGATACTCCTCTCCCCTAAGTCCCACGAAGCAGGGAGTCTGTTGCCAGCAGCCTCCCTGAACATAAAAAACCTAACATAAGTCTTGTCAGAGAAACTCTGTAGAGCTCCCTGCAGTGCGTCCAGTCTCACTGGGCACAATTATAAAACGAGTCTGGAGGAGGGGCATAGAGGGAGGAGCCAGTTCACACCCTTTCAAAGTCTTAAAGTTCCCATGTCTCCTCCGGATCCTGTCTATACCCCATGGTTCTATGATGACCCCAGCATCCTCTAGGACGTATGAGAAAATACATTTTCCATACCTCGTTGATCTTTTAATCCTGACACAGATGCAGGAGTTGCTCTTATGTAATCTGCGACAGACAATAACATGTCTGCAGAACCATGGGTGGCTCATAAATTGGGAAAAATTGTTTCTGGTTCTGTCACAACAGATGACTCACTTGGGGCTGGTACTGGATTCAGGTCTTCAGAGAGTAAGTTTAAATCTGAACAAGATATCCAAGGTTCACTCAAGGATTCAGGACTTGTTACACAGTGAAATGGTATCCATTCACGCAGCAATGCGGGTGATGGGTTTGATGGTATCAACGTTCGACATGGTGGAGTATTCACAATTCCACTCAAGGCCTCTGCAGCTTCTGATTCTTGCCAAATGGCATGGGTTGCATCAGACGATAAAAACACAGACCCTGTCTCTTACAATAGAATAAGAAGGTCATTAGCCCGGTGGCTACAGACATCCCATCTGGACAAGGGTAGACCCCTTTGGATATCAGATTGGGAAATTCTGATGATAGATTCCAGTCTTCAGGGCTGGGGAGCAGTGTCAGAAATGTGTATTCAGGGGCAATGGACCAGGGAAGAAAGTTGCCTGCCAATAAACATATTGGAACTTTGGGCACTGATTCAGTGAAAGGACATTTTTCGGAGAAAACCAGTCCAGATCCGCTCAGGCAATGCAACGGCAGTAGCGTACCTCAACCATCAGGGAGGAACTCGAAGCCGGAAAGCGATGGAGGAGGTAAGTCACATACTAAAGTGGGCAGAACTTCATCATCCAGCCTTGTCCACAGTGTTCGTTCTGGGAGTCCTAAACTGGGAAGCGGACTTTCTCAGTCGACACGCCATTCAGGAAAATGAATGGTCTCTACACCCGGAGGTCTTCCAGACGCTAGTAGACAAGTGGGGGTTTCCAGAGATAGATCTCATTGCATCCCATCTGAACAACAAAGTTTTTGCTTATGGGGCAAGAACAAAGGATCCCAGAGCGATCTTTGTGGATGCCCTGTCGGTCCCATGGGACTTTCATCTGGTTTATGTGTTTCCTTCAATCACCCTATTACCCATGGTGGTGAGAAAGATAAAGCAAGGGAAAAGTGCCGTGATACTAATAGCTCCGGCTTGGCCCAGAAGACATTGATACACAGATCTGCTGAGTATGTCGATGGGTGTTCCACTTCTGTTCCCTCAACATCCAGATCTACTGATGCAGGGTCCTTGTTATCACAGACATCTGGATCGACTGTCTTTGATGGCGTGGCTCTTGAAACATCTATCCTGAAGTCAAGAGGATTCTCACAACAGGTAATTCAGACTATGCTCAGAGCAAGGAAACCTTCCTCAGCTTGCATTTATCACCGAATATGGAAAACCTATATTCATTGGTGCAGTGAATTGAAAATGGACCCTAAGGCTTTCAGAGTTTCCAGGGTCTTAGCATTCCTTCAGGCTGTAATGGATAAAGGTTTGAAGGTGGCTTCCTTGAGAGTGCAAGTGTTGGCATTGACTGTATGGTTCCAAAAGAAAATTGCCAATTTACAGGATGTGCGTACTTTTTTCCAGGGAATGCTGCACATTCAATCTTTTTTTGTTCCTCCTACAGTGCCTTGGGACTTAAGTCTAGTCCTGAAAGCCCTTCAAGTTGCCTCATTTGAACCACTTAATAAAGTGGATCTTAAATGGTTGACAGCTAAAGTTCTCTTTCTACTTGCTATTGCCTCAGCTAGAAAAGATTCAGATTTATGGGCATTGTTATGTCGCTCTCCTTTTCTGATATTTCATCCAGATAGAACGGTTCTTAGAACTAAATCTGGATATCTTGCTAAGGTGGTGACTAAATTCTGCCTTAAGGAAGAAATTGTTGTACCAACTTTTCAAGGGCCAGGTCTTTCTGTGGGAGATGCATCTTTGGACGTAGTCAGGGCTTTAAGGATCAACGTGGATCGTACCAGTGCCATCAGAAAGACAGATTCTCTCTTTGTTTTCTACGGATTTCACAAGAGAGGATGGCCTGCTGACAAGCAAACACTAGCGAGGTGGCTTAGAATGACGATTTCAGAAGCATATTCTCAAGCTGATCTCCCTAATCCAGCTAGTGTCTCTGCTCACTCTACTCGTAAGGTATGTCCGTCGTGGGCAGCACGAATTCAGCCAATGGCTTCAGCGGCGTTGCTAGGCTGTGGCAGTGAACAGTGACTGGAGTATGCACAGCGAGCAGCTTTAGGGCAGTAGGAGTGGTGGAATTAATAGATTGGGTCTTGGTCCCAGCGGCGGCTGAGAGCTATCAGGTAGGGTAGATAAGAAGCCACTTAGTGAGGAGAGCTCCAGAGCGCACGTCTGGATGGACTCAGGCCACGCCCCTCTTATTTATTATTTTATATACTAACAGGGGTGACAGGTGTGGTACATCCCTGCAAAGGCAGATCCAATCTCTTTCTCATCAGACTCTGCTGTCTTCCCTGCACTCTCACTCAGATGTTCACTGCTGCCAGTAGCACACGTATGAGAAGCAGAAGTATGGCGGCAGCTGTATAGATTCTGATATGTAATTCTCTATATCATACTTACTGTGCACACCATCATCCTTATTACTATTGAGAGTATAGAGGTAAGACACTGATGATAGGGGTGTAACAGGGTATTATAACCTAGCAGATGATGATGATGATTGCAGTGTATTATATGGTGTATTGCATGTAAAATTCCTTGTTCCACACCTACTCTGCTATAGCAATATACCTTATATAAGGGTGAGTAACACATGTACAGGCTTACCAATATATGAGCGCACACATAAAGGAATGCTACCTTACCAATGCTTCCAGGAGTAACGTTAGGAGACATTTCTCTGATCCATCAGCTCATATGACTGATGTTATTGTTCATCTAGAATCTCCAATTCATATGATATGTTCCCCATCCATTGTTTTACATTGGTGCTGACATAGGACTTGCCGAGTGACTACGTCTCCATTTATACTTCATGGTTCGTTACCAGTACAAGAGAGAGCGATATATCTAAGTCTTATTATAATATTACATTTGTTATTGTGAGTGTTCTCACGAGGGTGGACACAATGATAATCTGAGACACAATATTATAAAGCCTTCATTAAAAGTTATGTTTTATTATACACACACATTTACAATTAAGTGACCCAGAGAGTCGTCTTCTCCTATTGTTTACAAGATTAATATTGTTACAGAAAATTTCACATTTCCATAATCTATTTTATTTCCAGCAGATGGACACACAAGCAAGAATATCTCAGAAGGACATCTAATGTTATCCCCGGATTGTGACATAAAAGATAATGACAGTAGACAGGATTCTCCAGGAGATAACCCCATTACCCCAATTATACATCCAGCTCTATCAGCTGATCCCCCTGATCCTGGAAAATGTTCTCCTGATCACTCTGATATTGGTGCATCTGTTACAGCTCTGAGAGTAGATACAGTGTTTCCCTGTTCTATAGATGCCAAATGTTTTACACAACACAAAGCCTATTAACCCACTGACAGGTAAGGCAGGTGAGAGGCCATTTCTATGTTCTGAGTGTGGAAAATGTTTTACATACAAATCACATCTTGTTATACATCAGAAAAGTCACACAGGCGAGAGGCCATTTTTTTGCTCTGAGTGTGGGAAATGTTTTGTACGGAAATCACATCTTATTAATCATGAGAGAAGTCACACAGGTGAGAGGCCATTTTCTTGCTCTGAGTGTGTGAAATGTTTTGCATGGAAATCACATCTTGTTATACATCAGAGAAGTCACACAGGTGAGAAGCCATTTTCTTGCTCTGAGTGTGGAAAATGTTTTGCACGGAAATCACATCTTGTTATACATCAGAAAAGTCACGCAGGCGAGAGGGCATTTTCTTGCTCTGAGTGTGGGAAATGTTTTGTACGGAAATCACATCTTATTAATCATCAGAGAAGTCACACAGGTGAGAAGCCATTTTCTTGCTCTGAGTGTGGGAAATGTTTTGCACTCAACTTAGATCTAGTTAGACATCAGAGAAGTCACACAGGTGAGAAGCCATTTTTTTGCTCTGAGTGTGGGAAATGTTTTGCACTCAAATCAGTTCTTGTTAGACATCAGAGAAGTCACACAGGTGAGAAGCCATTTTCTTGCTCTGAGTGTGGGAAATGTTTTACACGGAAATCAGTTCTTTTTAGACATCAGCAAACTCACACAGGTGAGAATCTATTTCCATGTTCTGAGTGTGGGAAATGTTTTGCACTCATATCCAATCTTGTTAGACATCAAAGAAGTCACACAGGTGAGAAGCCATTTTCTTGCTCTGAGTGTGGGAAATGTTTTGCACAGAAATCACATCTTATTAATCATGAGAGAAGTCACACAGGTGAGAGGCCATTTTCTTGCTCTGAGTGTGGGAAATGTTTTGCACTCAAATCAGATCTTGTTAGACATCAGAGAAGTCACACAGGTGAGAAGCCATTTTCTTGCTCTGAGTGTGGGAAATGTTTTGCACTCAAATCAGATCTTGTTAGACATCAGAGAAGTCACACAGGTGAGAAGCCATTTTCTTGCTCGGAGTGTGGGAAATGTTTTGCACAGAAATCACATCTTATTAATCATGAGAGAAGTCACACAGGTGAGAGGCCATTTTCTTGCTCGGAGTGTGGGAAATGTTTTGCACAGAAATCACATCTTATTAATCATGAGAGAAGTCACACAGGTGAGAGGCCATTTTCTTGCTCTGAGTGTGGGAAATGTTTTGCACTCAAATCAAATCTTGTTATACATCTCAGAAGTCATACAGGTAAGAATCCATTTTCTTGCTCTGAGTGTGGGAAATGTTGTCTAACAAGATGTGATTTACTTACACATCACAGAAGTCACACAGGTGAGAAGCCATTTCCATACTCTGAGAAATAAATCATCTCTTGTTGCACACAATAGACATCACTCAGGTGAGGAACCATTTTAATCTTCTGGAGTATACTTATCATTGCCATGCGTTGTTCTTCAAGGTTCTTATCATATCTCCTATGCTTTTTGCAATATACATGCTACCGGTGGGTGAAATAATCTTCACACCACGTACAGCAATATATGCTTTATGGCAGGCATGTCCAAACTGCGGCCCTCCAGCTACAATCCCAGCATGCCCTGACACAGCTTTAGCATTCTCTGACAGCAAAACTGTCTGGGCATGCTGGGATATGTAGTTTCACAACAGCTGGAGGGCCGCAGTTTGGATATGCCTGCTTTATGGGGTGCTAGGCTGTGTGCACATAGCATATGAGCAGCAACCACAATTTGGGACAGCACATTTAAGCGTATTTTCTTCTAAAACACACTTGCGGGACATATTATGAAAGATCTATTTCTGGAAATAGTTATCATGGTAACACATGCCAGGTGATTTTTAATGGTTGTTGAAAATAGGAAAAATGTTAGATGACGTGTACGGGAATTTTACATAGTGAAAGTAGTTTGTTGTAAAAAAAAAATGTTTTGTCTTGAATAAAACCAGATGGTTATTTATTATACAGGCGTCTTCATTCATATATACACCATTTAGTATTATAGCGCAAGTAGTCATCTTTTGTTTCTGAAATAACCAGATGTCATGCCCTTATCTACCAATGCTATGCAGATGACCTGTTCTTTGCTCCGGGTACTGAGTACCCAGTACCAATCCTAAATGGTTGTCTAGCTGAGCTCCAGGTGTGGGTGATGCCAGTTGGCTGTGACTCAGTCCTGGTGAAACAGGTCCATATGGTAAAAGCTCACCAACAAAGGGCAGGGCTACAGCTCAGCTTTGCAAACCAACCAGACTTGCCACATAACACCCATTCTCTGTTCCTTTCACCGGCTGCCTATAAGATGGTGACTATTACACAATCTTACTGACTCTCCCAGCCCTACATGATCAGGGTCCATGTACCAGAAGCAGCTTCTGCCTCCTTACTGACTTACTGTAGGCCCCTATTACATAATCTTACTGACTCTCCCAGCCTTACATGACCAGGGTCCATGTACCAGAAGCAGCATCTGCCTCCTTACTGACTTACTGTAGGCCCCTATTACATAATCTTACTGACTCTCCCAGCCCTACATGACCAGGGTCCATGTACCAGAAGCAGCTTCTGCCTCCTTACTGACTTACTGTAGGCCCCTATTACATAATCTTACTGACTCTCCCAGCCCTACATGACCAGGGTCCATGTACCAGAAGCAGCTTCTGCCTCCTTACTGACTTACTGTAGGCCCCTATTACATAATCTTACTGACTCTCCCAGCCCTACATGACCAGGGTCCATGTACCAGAAGCAGCTTCTGCCTCCTTACTGACTTACTGTAGGCCCCTATTACATAATCTTACTGACTCTCCCAGCCCTACATGACCAGGGTCCATGTACCAGAAGCAGCTTCTGCCTCCTTACTGACTTACTGTAGGCCCCTATTACATAATCTTACTGACTCTCCCAGCCCTACATGACCAGGGTCCATGTACCAGAAGCAGCTTCTGCTTCCTTACTGACTTACTGTAGGCCCCTATTACATAATCTTACTGACTCTCCCAGCCCTACATGACCAGGGTCCATGTACCAGAAGCAGCTTCTGCCTCCTTACAGACTTACTGTAGGACCCTATTACATAATGTTACTGACTCTCTCAGCCCTACATGACCAGGATCCATGTACCAGAAGCAGCTTCTTTCTCCTTACTGACTTACTGTAGGCCCCTATTACATAATCTTACTGACTCTCCCAGCCCTACATGACCAGGGTCCATGTACCAGAAGCAGCTTCTGCCTCCTTACTGACTTACTGTAGGCCCCTATTACATAATCTTACTGACTCTCCCAGCCCTACATGACCAGGGTCCATGTACCAGAAGCAGCTTCTGCCTCCTTACTGACTTACTGTAGGCCCCTATTACATAATCTTACTGACTCTCCCAGCCCTACATGACCAGGGTCCATGTACCAGAAGCAGCATCTGCCTCCTTACTGACTTACTGTAGGCCCCTATTACATAATCTTACTGACTCTCCCAGCCCTACATGACCAGGGTCCATGTACCAGAAGCAGCTTCTGCCTCCTTACTGACTTACTGTAGGCCCCTATTACATAATCTTACTGACTCTCCCAGCCCTACATGACCAGGGTCCATGTACCAGAAGCAGCTTCTGCCTCCTTACTGACTTACTGTAGGCCCCTATTACATAATCTTACTGACTCTCCCAGCCCTACATGACCAGGGTCCATGTACCAGAAGCAGCTTCTGCCTCCTTACTGACTTACTGTAGGCCCCTATTACATAATCTTACTGACTCTCCCAGCCCTACATGACCAGGGTCCATGTACCAGAAGCAGCTTCTGCCTCCTTACTGACTTACTGTAGGCACCTATTAGATAATCTTACTGACTCTCCCAGCCCTACATGACCAGGGTCCATGTACCAGAAGCAGCTTCTGCCTCCTTACTGACTTACTGTAGGCCCCTATTACATAATCTTACTGACTCTCCCAGCCCTACATGACCAGGGTCCATGTACCAGAAGCAGCTTCTGCCTCCTTACTGACTTACTGTAGTCCCCTATTACATAATCTTACTGACTCTCCCAGCCCTACATGACCAGGGTCCATGTACCAGAAGCAGCTTCTGCCTCCTTACTGACTTACTGTAGGCCCCTATTACATAATCTTACTGACTCTCCCAGCCCTACATGACCAGGGTCCATGTACCAGAAGCAGCTTCTGCCTCCTTACTGACTTACTGTAGGCCCCTATTACATAATCTTACTGACTCTCCCAGCCCTACATGACCAGGGTCCATGTACCAGAAGTAGCTTCTGCCTCCTTACTGACTTACTGTAGGCCCCTATTACATAATCTTACTGACTCCCAGCCCTACATGACCAGGGTCCATGTACCAGAAGCAGCTTCTGCCTCCTTACTGACTTACTGTAGGCCCCTATTACATAATCTTACTGACTCTCCCAGCCCTACATGACCAGGGTCCATGTACCAGAATCAGCTTCTGCCTCCTTACTGACTTACTGTAGGCCCCTATTATAGAATCTTACTGACTCTCCCAGCCCTACATGACCAGGGCCCATGTACCAGAAGCAGCTTCTGCCTCCTTACTGACTTACTGTGGGCCCCTATTACAGAATCTTACTGACTCTCCCAGCCCTACATGACCAGGGTCCATGTACCAGAAGCAGCTTCTGCCTTCTTACTGACTTACTGTACGCCCCTATTACATAATCTTACTGACTCTCCCAGCCCTACATGACCAGGGTCCATGTACCAGAAGCAGCTTCTGCCTCCTTACTGACTTACTGTAGGCCCCTATTACATAATCTTACTGACTCTCCCAGCCCTACATGACCAGGGTCCATGTACCAGAAGCAGCTTCTGCCTCCTTACTGACTTAATGTAGGCCCCTATTACATAATCTTACTGACTCTCCCAGCCCTACATGACCAGGGTCCATGTACCAGAAGCAGCTTCTGCTTCCTTACTGACTTACTGTAGGCCCCTATTACATAATCTTACTGACTCTCCCAGCCCTACATGACCAGGGTCCATGTACCAGAAGCAGCGTCTGCCTCCTTACTGACTTACTGTAGGCCCCTATTACATAATCTTACTGACTCTCCCAGCCCTACATGACCAGGGTCCATGTACCAGAAGCAGCTTCTGCCTTCTTACTGACTTACTGTAGGCCTCTATTACATAATCTTACTGACTCTCCCAGCCCTACATGACCAGGGTCCATGTACCAGAAGCAGCTTCTGCCTCCTTACTGACTTACTGTAGACCCCTATTACACAATCTTACTGACTCTCCCAGCCCTACATGACCAGGGTCCATGTACCAGAAGCAGCTTCTGCCTCCTTACTGACTTACTGTAGGCCCCTATTGCATAATCTTACTGACTCTCCCAGCCCTACATGACCAGGGTCCATGTACCAGAAGCAGCTTCTGCCTCCTTACTGTAGGAACCCTATTACATAATCTTACTGACTCTCCCAGCCCTACATGACCAGGGTCCATGTACCAGAAGCAGCTTCTGCCTTCTTACTGACTTACTGTAGGCCCCTATTACATAATCTTACTGACTCTCCCAGCCCTACATGACCCGGGTCCATGTACCAGGAGCAGCTTCTGCCTCCTTACTGACTTACTGTAGGCCCCTATTACATAATCTTACTGACTCTCTCAGCCCTACATGACCAGGGTCCATGTACCAGAAGCAGCTTCTGCCTCCTTACTGACTTACTGTAGACCCCTATTACATAATCTTACGGACTCTCCCAGCCCTACATGACCTGGGTCCATGTACCAGAAGCAGCTTCTGCCTCCTTACTGACTTACTGTAGGCCCCTATTACATAATCTTACTGACTCTCCCAGCCCTACATGACCAGGGTCCATGTACCAGAAGCAGCTTCTGCCTCCTTACTGACTTACTGTAGGCCCCTATTACACAATCTTACTGACTCTCCCAGCCCTACATGACCAGGGTCCATGTACCAGAAGCAGCTTCTGCCTCCTTACTGACTTACTGTAGGCCCCTATTACACAATCTTACTGACTCTCCCAGCCCTACATGACCAGGGTCCATGTACCAGAAACAGCTTCTGCCTCCTTACTGACTTACTGTAGGCCCCTATTACATAATCTTACTGACTCTCCCAGCCCTACATGACCAGGGTACATGTACCAGAAGCAGCTTCTGCCTCCTTACTGACTTACTGTAGGCCCCTATTACATAATCTTACTGACTCTCCCAGCCCTACATGACCAGGGTGCATGTACCAGAAGCAGCTTCTGCCTCCTTACTGACTTACTGTAGGCCCCTATTACATAATCTTACTGACTCTCCCAGCCCTACATGACCAGGGTCCATGTACCAGAAGTAGTTTCTGCCTCCTTACTGACGTACTGTAGGCCCCTATTACATAATGTTACTGACTCTCCCAGCCCTACATGACCAGGGTCCATGTAACAGAAGCAGCTTCTGCCTCCTTACTGACTTACTGTAGGCATCCTATTACACAATCTTGCTGACTCTCCCAGCCCTACATGACCAGGGTCCATGTACCAGAAGCAGCTTCTGCCTCCTTACTGACTTACTGTAGGCCCCTATTACATAATCTTACTGACTCTCCCAGCCCTACATGACCAGGGTCCATGTACCAGAAGCAGCTTCTGCCTCTTGACTGACTTACTGTAGGCCCCTATTACATAATCTTACTGACTCTCCCAGCCCTACATGACCATGGTCCATGTACCAGAAGCAGCTTCTGCCTCCTTACTGACTTACTGTTGGAACCCTATTACATAATCTTACTGACTCTCCCAGCCCTACATGACCAGGGTCCATGTACCAGAAGCAGCTTCTGCCTCCTTACTGACTTACTGTAGGCCCCTATTACACAATCTTACTGACTCTCCCAGCCCTACATGACCAGGGTCCATGTACCAGAAGCAGCTTCTGCCTCCTTACTGACTTACTATAGGCCCCTATTACATAATCTTACTGACTCTCCCAGCCCTACATGACCAGGGTATATGTACTAGAAGCAGCTTCTGCCTCCTTACTGACTTACTGTAGGCCCCTATTACACAATCTTACTGACTCTCCCAGCCCTACATGACCAGGGTCCATGTACCAGAAGCAGCTTCTGCCTCCTTACTGACTTACTGTAGGCCCCTATTACAGAATCTTATGGACTCTCCCAGCCCTACATGACCTGGGTCCATGTACCAGAAGCAGCTTCTGCCTCCTTACTGACTTACTGTAGGCCCCTATTACATAATCTTACTGACTCTCCCAGCCCTACATGACCAGGGTCCATGTACCAGAAGCAGCTTCTGCCTCCTTACTGACTTACTGTAGGCCCCTATTACATAATCTTACTGACTCTCCCAGCCCTACATGACCAGGGTCCATGTACCAGAAGTAGCTTCTGCCTCCTTACTGACTTACTGTAGGCCCCTATTACAGAATCTAACTGACTCTCCCAGCCCTACATGACCAGGGTCCATGTACCAGAAGCAGCTTCTGCCTCCTTACTGATTTACTGTAGGAACCCTATTACATAATCTGACTGACTCTCCCAGCCCTACATGACCAGGGTCCATGTACCAGAAGCAGCTTCTGCCTCCTTACTGACTTACTGTAGGCCCCTATTACAGAATCTTACTGACTCTCCCAGCCCTACATGACCAGGGTCCATGTACCAGAAGCAGCTTCTGCCTCCTTACTGACTTACTATAGGCCCCTATTACATAATCTTACTGACTCTCCCAGCCCTACATGACCAGGGTATATGTACCAGAAGCAGCTTCTGCCTCCTTACTGACTTACTGTAGGCCCCTATTACACAATCTTACTGACTCTCCCAGCCCTACATGACCAGGGTCCATGTACCAGAAGCAGCTTCTGCCTCCTTACTGACTTACTGTAGGCCCCTATTACAGAATCTTACGGACTCTCCCAGCCCTACATGACCAGGGTCCATGTACCAGAAGCAGCTTCTGCCTCCTTACTGACTTACTGTAGGCCCCTATTACATAATCTTACTGACTCTCCCAGCCCTACATGACCAGGGTCCATGTACCAGAAGCAGCTTCTGCCTCCTTACTGTAGGAACCCTATTACATAATCTTACTGACTCTCCCAACCCTACATGACCAGGGTCCATGTACCAGAAGCAGCTTCTGCCTTCTTACTGACTTACTGTAGGCCCCTATTACATAATCTTACTGACTCTCCCAGCCCTACATGACCCGGGTCCATGTACCAGGAGCAGCTTCTGCCTCCTTACTGACTTACTGTAGGCCCCTATTACATAATCTTACTGACTCTCTCAGCCCTACATGACCTGGGTCCATGTACCAGAAGCAGCTTCTGCCTCCTTACTGACTTACTGTAGACCCCTATTACATAATCTTACGGACTCTCCCAGCCCTACATGACCTGGGTCCATGTACCAGAAGCAGCTTCTGCCTCCTTACTGACTTACTGTAGGCCCCTATTACATAATCTTACTGACTCTCCCAGCCCTACATGACCAGGGTCCATGTACCAGAAGCAGCTTCTGCCTCCTTACTGACTTACAGTAGGCCCCTATTACACAATCTTACTGACTCTCCCAGCCCTACATGACCAGGGTCCATGTACCAGAAGCAGCTTCTGCCTCCTTACTGACTTACTGTAGGCCCCTATTACACAATCTTACTGACTCTCCCAGCCCTACATGACCAGGGTCCATGTACCAGAAGCAGCTTCTGCCTCCTTACTGACTTACTGTAGGCCCCTATTACATAATCTTACTGACTCTCCCAGCCCTACATGACCAGGGTACATGTACCAGAAGCAGCTTCTGCCTCCTTACTGACTTACTGTAGGCCCCTATTACAGAATCTTATGGACTCTCCCAGCCCTACATGACCAGGGTGCATGTACCAGAAGCAGCTTCTGCCTCCTTACTGACTTACTGTAGGCCCCTATTACATAATCTTACTGACTCTCCCAGCCCTACATGACCAGGGTCCATGTACCAGAAGTAGCTTCTGCCTCCTTACTGACGTACTGTAGGCCCCTATTACATAATGTTACTGACTCTCCCAGCCCTACATGACCAGGGTCCATGTAACAGAAGCAGCTTCTGCCTCCTTACTGACTTACTGTAGGCATCCTATTACACAATCTTGCTGACTCTCCCAGCCCTACATGACCAGGGTCCATGTACCAGAAGCAGCTTCTGCCTCCTTACTGACTTACTGTAGGCCCCTATTACATAATCTTACTGACTCTCCCAGCCCTACATGACCAGGGTCCATGTACCAGAAGCAGCTTCTGCCTCTTGACTGACTTACTGTAGGCCCCTATTACATAATCTTACTGACTCTCCCAGCCCTACATGACCATGGTCCATGTACCAGAAGCAGCTTCTGCCTCCTTACTGACTTACTGTTGGAACCCTATTACATAATCTTACTGACTCTCCCAGCCCTACATGACCAGGGTCCATGTACCAGAAGCAGCTTCTGCCTCCTTACTGACTTACTGTAGGCCCCTATTACACAATCTTACTGACTCTCCCAGCCCTACATGACCAGGGTCCATGTACCAGAAGCAGCTTCTGCCTCCTTACTGACTTACTATAGGCCCCTATTACATAATCTTACTGACTCTCCCAGCCCTACATGACCAGGGTATATGTACTAGAAGCAGCTTCTGCCTCCTTACTGACTTACTGTAGGCCCCTATTACACAATCTTACTGACTCTCCCAGCCCTACATGACCAGGGTCCATGTACCAGAAGCAGCTTCTGCCTCCTTACTGACTTACTGTAGGCCCCTATTACAGAATCTTACGGACTCTCCCAGCCCTACATGACCTGGGTCCATGTACCAGAAGCAGCTTCTGCCTCCTTACTGACTTACTGTAGGCCCCTATTACATAATCTTACTGACTCTCCCAGCCCTACATGACCAGGGTCCATGTACCAGAAGCAGCTTCTGCCTCCTTACTGACTTACTGTAGGCCCCTATTACATAATCTTACTGACTCTCCCAGCCCTACATGACCAGGGTCCATGTACCAGAAGTAGCTTCTGCCTCCTTACTGACTTACTGTAGGCCCCTATTACAGAATCTAACTGACTCTCCCAGCCCTACATGACCAGGGTCCATGTACCAGAAGCAGCTTCTGCCTCCTTACTGACTTACTGTAGGAACCCTATTACATAATCTGACTGACTCTCCCAGCCCTACATGACCAGGGTCCATGTACCAGAAGCAGCTTCTGCCTCCTTACTGACTTACTGTAGGCCCCTATTACACAATCTTACTGACTCTCCCAGCCCTACATGACCAGGGTCCATGTACCAGAAGCAGCTTCTGCCTCCTTACTGACTTACTGTAGGCCCCTATTACAGAATCTTACTGACTCTCCCAGCCCTACATGACCAGGGTCCATGTACCAGAAGCAGCTTCTGCCTCCTTACTGACTTACTATAGGCCCCTATTACATAATCTTACTGACTCTCCCAGCCCTACATGACCAGGGTATATGTACCAGAAGCAGCTTCTGCCTCCTTACTGACTTACTGTAGGCCCCTATTACACAATCTTACTGACTCTCCCAGCCCTACATGACCAGGGTCCATGTACCAGAAGCAGCTTCTGCCTCCTTACTGACTTACTGTAGGCCCCTATTACAGAATCTTACGGACTCTCCCAGCCCTACATGACCAGGGTCCATGTACCAGAAGCAGCTTCTGCCTCCTTACTGACTTACTGTAGGCCCCTATTACATAATCTTACTGACTCTCCCAGCCCTACATGACCAGGGTCCATGTACCAGAAGCAGCTTCTGCCTCCTTACTGTAGGAACCCTATTACATAATCTTACTGACTCTCCCAACCCTACATGACCCGGGTCCATGTACCAGGAGCAGCTTCTGCCTCCTTACTGACTTACTGTAGGCCCCTATTACATAATCTTACTGACTCTCTCAGCCCTACATGGCCAGGGTCCATGTACCAGAAGCAGCTTCTGCCTCCTTACTGACTTACTGTATGCCCCTATTACATAATCTTATGGACTCTCCCAGCCCTACATGACCTGGGTCCATGTACCAGAAGCAGCTTCTGCCTCCTTACTGACTTACTGTAGGCCCCTATTACATAATCTTACTGACTCTCCCAGCCCTACATGACCAGGGTCCATGTACCAGAAGCAGCTTCTGAATCCTTACTGACTTACTGTAGGCCCCTATTACACAATCTTACTGACTCTCCCAGCTCTACATGACCAGGGTCCATGTAACAGAAGCAGCTTCTGCCTCCTTACTGACTTACTGTAGGCCCCTATTACACAATCTTACTGACTCTCCCAGCTCTACATGACCAGGGTCCATGTAACAGAAGCAGCTTCTGCCTCCTTACTGACTTACTGTAGGCCCCTATTACACAATCTTACTGACTCTCCCAGCCCTACATGACCAGGGTCCATGTACCAGAAGCAGCTTCTGCCTCCTTACTGACTTACTGTAGGCCCCTATTACATAATCTTACTGACTCTCCCAGTCCTACATGACCAGGGTCCATGTACCAGAAGCAGCTTCTGCCTCCTTACTGACTTACTGTAGGAACCCTATTACATAATTTTACTGACTCTCCCAGCCCTACATGACCAGGGTCCATGTACCAGAAGCAGCTTCTGCCTCCTTACTGACTTACTGTAGGCCCCTATTACACAATCTTACTGACTCTCCCAGCCCTACATGACCAGGGTCCATGTACCAGAAGCAGCTTCTGCCTCCTTACTGACTTACTATAGGCCCCTATTACAAACTCTTACTGACTCTCCCAGCCCTACATGACCAGGGTACATGTACCAGAAGCAGCTTCTGCCTCCTTACTGACTTACTGTAGGCCCCTATTACACAATCTTACTGACTCTCCCAGCCCTACATGACCAGGGTCCATGTACCAGAAGCAGCTTCTGCCTCCTTACTGACTTACTGTAGTTCCCTATTACATAATCTTACTGACTCTCCCAGCCCTACATGACCAGGGTCCATGTACCAGAAGCAGCTTCTGCCTCCTTACTGACTTACTGTAGGCCCCTATTACAGAATATTACTGACTCTCCCAGCCCTACATGACCAGGGTCCATGTACCAGAAGCAGCTTCTGCCTCCTTACTGACTTACTGTAGGCCCCTATTACACAATCTTACTGACTCTCCCAGCCCTACATGACCTGGGTCCATGTACCAGAAGCAGCTTCTGCCTCCTTACTGACTTACTGTAGTCCCCTATTACATAATCTTACTGACTCTCCCAGCCCTACATGACCAGGGTCCATGTACCAGAAGCAGCTTCTGCCTTCTTACTGACTTACTGTAGGCCTCTATTACATAATCTTACTGACTCTCTGGTGTGGATGAAAAACAAAACTTTGGAAAAACACATCTTCCACAGACTGTCTCCAGGATGTGCCTGAGACTCAGACAGATTATCACTCAATGTTTTCACCCATACACGTTTTTAGTGGTGTCGGAAGGTCCACCACATTATACATATACACACATTTACACACATATATATATATATATATATATATATATATATGTGTCTCTACTAAAATTTCCCCAGGGGAAGACCACCGTGTCAGACATGCTACATACATGTGCAAACACCCCACAGACACTCCGGGGCTTATACGGGACAGATCCATTAATCAGAGGAGTAATGTGCCGAGTGGTAACAGAGGGACTGCACATGTCGCACAGCCGTGTGAACTCTCATCATGTAAACTCTGTCAAGGGACACAGAGAGGATTTTGTCAGCTCACAACCCTGCGTTAGTAGCAGAGAACTGTACAACAAAGTTTTCCCACAGACCTGCAGCCAGCGGCGGATTGGCACGCCGGGAAGCCGGACCAGATTCCGTTTGGCTGGTCCGTACGTCCCCTCCATGGCTGCCGTCATCCCCCATGCTACTCGCATACCAAGGGCCACGGACGGGTGGATGACTGCTGCGGCTCAGGAGGGAGGGCGGTGGGTGGGAGAGTTAGCTGCTAAATCCAGCCCATTTGATTAGCGATGACTTTCCGAGCTCCGCCCTTCACCGGCAGCTTTCTGTGCTCCCAGAGGAGGGGGGTGGGGCCGACCTGGGCGGTTCTGACAGTACTATAACAGCAAACCCGGGGCAGCCGTGGTGCTAGCGGAGCCCGCCTTCCAGCACTGGAATCGGCCCGTTCGGAGGCTACAAGACCCCAGGGACAATTCGGCTCTGGAGCCAGCAGCTGAATGTAGGTAATGAGCAGCAGATGGCAGTAGTGCGGGCGCTGTGGTGTAATCCTGCTATCCCTCCTGTGTGGTGTCACACCTCTCTGTAGTTACAGTCTGGCTGTCAGCTTGTACAGTATGTGTCCCAGACTGCAGGACAGGTCCTCCCTCACTCCTCTAGTCCCAGTCTTACACTCCCCTCTCCCTGCTCACTCTGCCCCTCCCTGCCTCCCTCACTCCTCTAGTCCCAGTCTTACAATCCCCCCTCCCTGCTCACTCTGCCCCTCCCTGCCTCCCTCACTCCTCTAGTCCCAGTCTTACACTCCCCTCTCCCTGCTCACTCTGCCCCTCCCTGCCTCCCTCTCTCCTCTAGTCCCAGTCTTACACTCCCCTCTCCCTGCTCACTCTGCCCCTCCCTGCCTCCCTCTCTCCTCCTCATACCCCCCAGTCTTACACTCCCCTCTCCCTGCTCACTCTGCCCCTCCCTGCCTCCCTCTCTCCTCTAGTCCCAGTCTTACACTCCCCTCTCCCTGCTCACTCTGCCCCTCCCTGCCTCCCTCACTCCTCTAGTCCCAGTCTTACACTCCCCTCTCCCTGCTCACTCTGCCCCTCCCTGCCTCCCTCTCTCCTCTAGTCCCAGTCTTACACTCCCCTCTCCCTGCTCACTCTGCCCCTCCCTGCCTCCCTCACTCCTCTAGTCCCAGTCTTACACTCCCCTCTCCCTGCTCACTCTGCCCCTCCCTGCCTCCCTCACTCCTCTAGTCCCAGTCTTACACTCCCCTCTCCCTGCTCACTCTGCCCCTCCCTGCCTCCCTCTCTCCTCTAGTCCCAGTCTTACACTCCCCTCTCCCTGCTCACTCTGCCCCTCCCTGCCTCCCTCACTCCTCTAGTCCCAGTCTTACACTCCCCTCTCCCTGCTCACTCTGCCCCTCCCTGCCTCCCTCACTCCTCTAGTCCCAGTCTTACACTCCCCTCTCCCTGCTCACTCTGCCCCTCCCTGCCTCCCTCACTCCTCTAGTCCCAGTCTTACACTCCCCTCTCCCTGCTCACTCTGCCCCTCCCTGACTCCCTCACTCCTCTAGTCCCAGTCTTACACTCCCCTCTCCCTGCTCACTCTGCCCCTCCCTGCCTCCCTCACTCCTCTAGTCCCAGTCTTACACTCCCCTCTCCCTGCTCACTCTGCCCCTCCCTGCCTCCCTCACTCCTCTAGTCCCAGTCTTACACTCCCCTCTCCCTGCTCACTCTGCCCCTCCCTGCCTCCCTCACTCCTCTAGTCCCAGTCTTACACTCCCCTCTCCCTGCTCACTCTGCCCCTCCCTGCCTCCCTCACTCCTCTAGTCCCAGTCTTACACTCCCCTCTCCCTGCTCACTCTGCCCCTCCCTGCCTCCCTCACTCCTCTAGTCCCAGTCTTACACTCCCCTCTCCCTGCTCACTCTGCCCCTCCCTGCCTCCCTCACTCCTCTAGTCCCAGTCTTACACTCCCCTCTCCCTGCTCACTCTGGCCCTCCCTGCCTCCCTCACTCCTCTAGTCCCAGTCTTACACTCCCCTCTCCCTGCTCACTCTGCCCCTCCCTGCCTCCCTCACTCCTCTAGTCCCAGTCTTACACTCCCCTCTCCCTGCTCACTCTGCCCCTCCCTGCCTCCCTCACTCCTCCTCATACCCCCAGTCTTACACTCCCCTCTCCCTGCTCACTCTGCCCCTCCCTGCCTCCCTCACTCCTCTAGTCCCAGTCTTACACTCCCCTCTCCCTGCTCACTCTGCCCCTCCCTGCCTCCCTCACTCTTCTAGTCCCAGTCTTACACTCCCCTCTCCCTGCTCACTCTGCCCCTCCCTGACTCCCTCTCTCCTCTAGTCCCAGTCTTACGCTCCCCTCTCCCTGCTCACTCTGCCCCTCCCTGCCTCCCTCACTCCTCTAGTCCCAGTCTTACACTCCCCTCTCCCTGCTCACTCTGCCCCTCCCTGCCTCCCTCTCTCCTCTAGTCCCAGTCTTACACTCCCCTCTCCCTGCTCACTCTGCCCCTCCCTGCCTCCCTCTCTCCTCTAGTCCCAGTCTTACACTCCCCTCTCCCTGCTCACTCTGCCCCTCCCTGCCTCCCTCACTCCTCTAGTCCCAGTCTTACACTCCCCTCTCCCTGCTCACTCTGCCCCTCCCTGCCTCCCTCTCTCCTCTAGTCCCAGTCTTACACTCCCCTCTCCCTGCTCACTCTGCCCCTCCCTGCCTCCCTCACTCCTCTAGTCCCAGTCTTACACTCCCCTCTCCCTGCTCACTCTGCCCCTCCCTGCCTCCCTCACTCCTCTAGTCCCAGTCTTACACTCCCCTCTCCCTGCTCACTCTGCCCCTCCCTGCCTCCCTCACTCCTCTAGTCCCAGTCTTACACTCCCCTCTCCCTGCTCACTCTGCCCCTCCCTGACTCCCTCACTCCTCTAGTCCCAGTCTTACACTCCCCTCTCCCTGCTCACTATGCCCCTCCCTGCCTCCCTCACTCCTCTAGTCCCAATCTTACACTCCCCTCTCCCTGCTCACTCTGCCCCTCCCTGCCTCCCTCTCTCCTCTAGTCCCAGTCTTACACTCCCCTCTCCCTGCTCACTCTGCCCCTCCCTGCCTCCCTCTCTCCTCTAGTCCCAGTCTTATACTCCCCTCTCCCTGCTCACTCTGCCCCTCCCTGACTCCCTCTCTCCTCTAGTCCCAGTCTTACACTCCCCTCTCCCTGCTCACTCTGCCCCTCCCTGCCTCCCTCACTCCTCTAGTCCCAGTCTTATACTCCCCTCTCCCTGCTCACTCTGCCCCTCCCTGACTCCCTCTCTCCTCCTCATACCCCCAGTCTTACACTCCCCTCTCCCTGCTCACTCTGCCCCTCCCTGCCTCCCTCACTCCTCTAGTCCCAGTCTTACACTCCCCTCTCCCTGCTCACTCTGCCCCTCCCTGCCTCCCTCACTCCTCTAGTCCCAGTCTTACACTCCCCTCTCCCTGCTCACTCTGCCCCTCCCTGCCTCCCTCACTCCTCTAGTCCCAGTCTTACACTCCCCTCTCCCTGCTCACTCTGCCCCTCCCTGCCTCCCTCACTCCTCTAGTCCCAGTCTTACACTCCCCTCTCCCTGCTCCCTCTGCCCCTCCCTGACTCCCTCTCTCCTCCTCATACCCCCAGTCTTACACTCCCCTCTCCCTGCTCACTCTGCCCCTTCCTGCCTCCCTCTCTTCTCCTCATACCCCCAGTCTTACACTCCCCTCTCCCTGCTCACTCTGCCCCTCCCTGCCTCCCTCACTCCTCTAGTCCCAGTCTTACACTCCCCTCTCCCTGCTCACTCTGCCCCTCCCTGCCTCCCTCACTCCTCTAGTCCCAGTCTTACACTCCCCTCTCCCTGCTCACTCTGCCCCTCCCTGCCTCCCTCACTCCTCTATTCCCAGTCTTACACTCCCCTCTCCCTGCTCACTCTGCCCCTCCCTGCCTCCCTCACTCCTCTAGTCCCAGTCTTACACTCCCCTCTCCCTGCTCACTCTGCCCCTCCCTGCCTCCCTCACTCCTCTAGTCCCAGTCTTACACTCCCCTCTCCCTGCTCACTCTGGCCCTCCCTGCCTCCCTCACTCCTCTAGTCCCAGTCTTACACTCCCCTCTCCCTGCTCACTCTGCCCCTCCCTGCCTCCCTCACTCCTCTAGTCCCAGTCTTACACTCCCCTCTCCCTGCTCACTCTGCCCCTCCCTGCCTCCCTCACTCCTCCTCATACCCCCAGTCTTACACTCCCCTCTCCCTGCTCACTCTGCCCCTCCCTGCCTCCCTCACTCTTCTAGTCCCAGTCTTACACTCCCCTCTCCCTGCTCACTCTGCCCCTCCCTGACTCCCTCTCTCCTCTAGTCCCAGTCTTACACTCCCCTCTCCCTGCTCACTCTGCCCCTCCCTGCCTCCCTCACTCCTCTAGTCCCAGTCTTACACTCCCCTCTCCCTGCTCACTCTGCCCCTCCCTGCCTCCCTCACTCCTCTAGTCCCAGTCTTACACTCCCTTCTCCCTGCTCACTCTGCCCCTCCCTGCCTCCCTCACTCCTCTAGTCCCAGTCTTACACTCCCCTCTCCCTGCTCTCTCTGCCCCTCCCTGCCTCCCTCACTCCTCTAGTCTCAGTCTTACACTCCCCTCTCCCTGCTCACTCTGCCCCTTCCTGCCTCCCTCTCTTCTCCTCATACCCCCAGTCTTACACTCCCCTCTCCCTGCTCACTCTGCCCCTCCCTGCCTCCCTCACTCCTCTAGTCCCAGTCTTACACTCCCCTCTCCCTGCTCACTCTGCCCCTCCCTGCCTCCCTCACTCCTCTAGTCCCAGTCTTACACTCCCCTCTCCCTGCTCACTCTGCCCCTCCCTGCCTCCCTCACTCCTCTATTCCCAGTCTTACACTCCCCTCTCCCTGCTCACTCTGCCCCTCCCTGCCTCCCTCACTCCTCTAGTCCCAGTCTTACACTCCCCTCTCCCTGCTCACTCTGCCCCTCCCTGCCTCCCTCACTCCTCTAGTCCCAGTCTTACACTCCCCTCTCCCTGCTCACTCTGGCCCTCCCTGCCTCCCTCACTCCTCTAGTCCCAGTCTTACACTCCCCTCTCCCTGCTCACTCTGCCCCTCCCTGCCTCCCTCACTCCTCTAGTCCCAGTCTTACACTCCCCTCTCCCTGCTCACTCTGCCCCTCCCTGCCTCCCTCACTCCTCCTCATACCCCCAGTCTTACACTCCCCTCTCCCTGCTCACTCTGCCCCTCCCTGCCTCCCTCACTCTTCTAGTCCCAGTCTTACACTCCCCTCTCCCTGCTCACTCTGCCCCTCCCTGACTCCCTCTCTCCTCTAGTCCCAGTCTTACACTCCCCTCTCCCTGCTCACTCTGCCCCTCCCTGCCTCCCTCACTCCTCTAGTCCCAGTCTTACACTCCCCTCTCCCTGCTCACTCTGCCCCTCCCTGCCTCCCTCACTCCTCTAGTCCCAGTCTTACACTCCCTTCTCCCTGCTCACTCTGCCCCTCCCTGCCTCCCTCACTCCTCTAGTCCCAGTCTTACACTCCCCTCTCCCTGCTCTCTCTGCCCCTCCCTGCCTCCCTCACTCCTCTAGTCTCAGTCTTACACTCCCCTCTCCCTGCTCATTCTGCCCCTCCCTGACTCCCTCACTCCTCTAGTCCCAGTCTTACACTCCCCTCTCCCTGCTCACTCTGCCCCTCCCTGCCTCCCTCACTCCTCTAGTCCCAGTCTTACACTCCCCTCTCCCTGCTCACTCTGCCCCTCCCTGCCTCCCTCACTCCTCTAGTCCCAGTCTTACACTCCCTTCTCCCTGCTCCCTCTGCCCCTCCCTGCCTCCCTCACTCCTCTAGTCCCAGTCTTACACTCCCCTCTCCCTGCTCACTCTGCCCCTCCCTGCCTCCCTCACTCCTCTAGTCCCAGTCTTACACTCCCCTCTCCCTGCTCATTCTGCCCCTCCCTGCCTCCCTCACTCCTCTAGTCCCAGTCTTACACTCCCCTCTCCCTGCTCACTCTGCCCCTCCCTGCCTCCCTCACTCCTCTAGTCCCAGTCTTACACTCCCCTCTCCCTGCTCACTCTGCCCCTCCATGCCTCCCTCTCTCTTCTAGTCCCAGTCTTACACTCCCCTCTCCCTGCTCACTCTGCCCCTCCCTGCCTCCCTCACTCCTCTAGTCCCAGTCTTACACTCCCCTCTCCCTGCTCACTCTGCCCCTCCCTGCCTCCCTCACTCCTCTAGTCCCAGTCTTACACTCCCCTCTCCCTGCTCACTCTGCCCCTCCCTGCCTCCCTCACTCCTCTAGTCCCAGTCTTACACTCCCCTCTCCCTGCTCACTCTGCCCCTCCCTGCCTCCCTCTCTCCTCTAGTCCCAGTCTTACACTCCCCTCTCCCTGCTCACTCTGCCCCTCCCTGCCTCCCTCACTCCTCTAGTCCCAGTCTTACACTCCCCTCTCCCTGCTCACTCTGCCCCTCCCTGCCTCCCTCACTCCTCTAGTCCCAGTCTTACACTCCCCTCTCCCTGCTCACTCTGCCCCTCCCTGCCTCCCTCACTCCTCTAGTCCCAGTCTTACACTCCCCTCTCCCTGCTCACTCTGCCCCTCCCTGCCTCCCTCACTCCTCTAGTCTCAGTCTTACACTCCCCTCTCCCTGCTCACTCTGCCCCTCCCTGCCTCCCTCACTCCTCTAGTCCCAGTCTTACACTCCCCTCTCCCTGCTCACTCTGCCCCTCCCTGACTCCCTCTCTCCTCTAGTCCCAGTCTTACACTCCCCTCTCCCTGCTCACTCTGCCCCTCCCTGCCTCCCTCACTCCTCTAGTCCCAGTCTTACACTCCCCTCTCCCTGCTCACTCTGCCCCTCCCTGCCTCCCTCACTCCTCTAGTCCCAGTCTTACACTCCCCTCTTCCTGCTCACTCTGCCCCTCCCTGCCTCCCTCTCTCCTCTGGTCTCAGTCTTACACTCCCCTCTTCCTGCTCACTCTGCCCCTCCCTGACTCCCTCTCTCCTCTAGTCCCAGTCTTACACTCCCCTCTCCCTGCTCACTCTGCTCCTCCCTGCCTCCCTCACTCCTCTAGTCCCAGTCTTACACTCCCCTTTCCCTGCTCACTCTGCCCCTCCCTGACTCCCTCACTCCTCTAGTCCCAGTCTTACACTCCCCTCTCCCTGCTCACTCTGCCCCTCCCTGCCTCCCTCACTCCTCTAGTCCCAGTCTTACACTCCCCTCTCCCTGCTGACTCTGCCCCTCCCTGACTCCCTCTCTCCTCTAGTCCCAGTCTTACACTCCCCTCTCCCTGCTCACTCTGCCCCTCCCTGCCTCCCTCACTCCTCTAGTCCCAGTCTTACACTCCCCTCTCCCTGCTGACTCTGCCCCTCCCTGACTCCCTCTCTCCTCTAGTCCCAGTCTTACACTCCCCTCTCCCTGCTCACTCTGCCCCTCCCTGCCTCCCTCACTCCTCTAGTCCCAGTCTTACACTCCCCTCTCCCTGCTCACTCTGCCCCTCCCTGCCTCCCTCACTCCTCTAGTCCCAGTCTTACACTCCCCTCTTCCTGCTCACTCTGCCCCTCCCTGCCTCCCTCTCTCCTCTGGTCTCAGTCTTACACTCCCCTCTTCCTGCTCACTCTGCCCCTCCCTGCCTCCCTCACTCCTCTGGTCCCAGTCTTACACTCCCCTCTCCCCTGCTCATCTCTGCCCCTCCCTGCCTCCCTCACTCCTCTAGTCCCAGTCTTACACTCCCCTCTCCCTGCTCACTCTGCCCCTCCCTGCCTCCCTCACTCCTCTAGTCCCAGTCTTACACTCCCCTCTCCCTGCTCACTCTGCCCCTCCCTGCCTCCCTCTCTCTTCTAGTCCCAGTCTTACACTCCCCTCTCCCTGCTCACTCTGCCCCTCCCTGCCTCCCTCACTCCTCTAGTCCCAGTCTTACACTCCCCTCTCCCTGCTCACTCTGCCCCTCCCTGCCTCCCTCACTCCTCTAGTCCCAGTCTTACACTCCCCTCTCCCTGCTCACTCTGCCCCTCCCTGCCTCCCTCACTCCTCTAGTCCCAGTCTTACACTCCCCTCTCCCTGCTCACTCTGCCCCTCCCTGCCTCCCTCTCTCCTCTAGTCCCAGTCTTACACTCCCCTCTCCCTGCTCACTCTGCCCCTCCCTGCCTCCCTCACTCCTCTAGTCCCAGTCTTACACTCCCCTCTCCCTGCTCACTCTGCCCCTCCCTGCCTCCCTCACTCCTCTAGTCCCAGTCTTACACTCCCCTCTCCCTGCTCACTCTGCCCCTCCCTGCCTCCCTCACTCCTCTAGTCCCAGTCTTACACTCCCCTCTCCCTGCTCACTCTGCCCCTCCCTGCCTCCCTCACTCCTCTAGTCTCAGTCTTACACTCCCCTCTCCCTGCTCACTCTGCCCCTCCCTGCCTCCCTCACTCCTCTAGTCCCAGTCTTACACTCCCCTCTCCCTGCTCACTCTGCCCCTCCCTGACTCCCTCTCTCCTCTAGTCCCAGTCTTACACTCCCCTCTCCCTGCTCACTCTGCCCCTCCCTGACTCCCTCTCTCCTCTAGTCCCAGTCTTACACTCCCCTCTCCCTGCTCACTCTGCCCCTCCCTGCCTCCCTCACTCCTCTAGTCCCAGTCTTACACTCCCCTCTCCCTGCTCACTCTGCCCCTCCCTGCCTCCCTCACTCCTCTAGTCCCAGTCTTACACTCCCCTCTTCCTGCTCACTCTGCCCCTCCCTGCCTCCCTCTCTCCTCTGGTCTCAGTCTTACACTCCCCTCTTCCTGCTCACTCTGCCCCTCCCTGCCTCCCTCACTCCTCTGGTCCCAGTCTTACACTCCCCTCTCCCTGCTCACTCTGCCCCTCCCTGACTCCCTCACTCCTCTAGTCCCAGTCTTACACTCCCCTCTCCCTGCTCACTCTGCCCCTCCCTGCCTCCCTCACTCCTCTAGTCCCAGTCTTACACTCCCCTCTCCCTGCTCACTCTGCCCCTCCCTGCCTCCCTCTCTCCTCTAGTCCCAGTCTTACACTCCCCTCTCCCTGCTCACTCTGTCCCTCCCTGCCTCCCTCTCTCCTCTAGTCTCAGTCTTACACTCCCCTCTCCCTGCTCCCTCTGCCCCTCCCTGCCTCCCTCACTCCTCTAGTCCCAGTCTTACACTCCCCTCTCCCTGCTCACTCTGCCCCTCCCTGCCTCCCTCTCTCCTCTAGTCCCAGTCTTACACTCCCCTCTCCCTGCTCACTCTGCCCCTCCCTGCCTCCCTCACTCCTCTAGTCCCAGTCTTACACTCCCCTCTCCCTGCTCACTCTGCCCCTCCCTGCCTCCCTCACTCCTCATACCCCCAGTCTTACACTCCCCTCTCCCTGCTCACTCTGCCCCTCCCTGCCTCCCTCACTCCTCTAGTCCCAGTCTTACACTCCCCTCTCCCTGCTCACTCTGCCCCTCCCTGCCTCCCTCACTCCTCTAGTCCCAGTCTTACACTCCCCTCTCCCTGCTCCCTCTGCCCCTCCCTGCCTCCCTCACTCCTCTAGTCCCCGTCTTACACTCCCCTCTCCCTGCTCCCTCTGCCCCTCCCTGCCTCCCTCACTCCTCTAGTCCCAGTCTTACACTCCCCTCTCCCTGCTCACTCTGCCCCTCCCTGCCTCCCTCACTCCTCTAGTCCCAGTCTTACACTCCCCTCTCCCTGCTCACTCTGCCCCTCCCTGCCTCCCTCACTCCTCTAGTCCCAGTCTTACACTCCCCTCTCCCTGCTCACTCTGCCCCTCCCTGCCTCCCTCACTCCTCTAGTCCCAGTCTTACACTCCCCTCTCCCTGCTCACTCTGCCCCTCCCTGCCTCCCTCACTCCTCTAGTCCCAGTCTTACACTCCCCTCTCCCTGCTCACTCTGCCCCTCCATGCCTCCCTCTCTCTTCTAGTCCCAGTCTTACACTCCCCTCTCCCTGCTCACTCTGCCCCTCCCTGCCTCCCTCACTCCTCTAGTCCCAGTCTTACACTCCCCTCTCCCTGCTCACTCTGCCCCTCCCTGCCTCCCTCACTCCTCTAGTCCCAGTCTTACACTCCCCTCTCCCTGCTCACTCTGCCCCTCCCTGCCTCCCTCACTTTTCTAGTCCCAGTCTTACACTCCCCTCTCCCTGCTCACTCTGCCCCTCCCTGACTCCCTCTCTCCTCTAGTCCCAGTCTTACACTCCCCTCTCCCTGCTCACTCTGCCCCTCCCTGCCTCCCTCACTCCTCTAGTCCCAGTCTTACACTCCCCTCTCCCTGCTCACTCTGCCCCTCCCTGCCTCCCTCACTCCTCTAGTCCCAGTCTTACACTCCCTTCTCCCTGCTCACTCTGCCCCTCCCTGCCTCCCTCACTCCTCTAGTCCCAGTCTTACACTCCCCTCTCCCTGCTCACTCTGCCCCTCCCTGCCTCCCTCACTCCTCTAGTCTCAGTCTTACACTCCCCTCTCCCTGCTCATTCTGCCCCTCCCTGACTCCCTCACTCCTCTAGTCCCAGTCTTACACTCCCCTCTCCCTGCTCACTCTGCCCCTCCCTGCCTCCCTCACTCCTCTAGTCCCAGTCTTACACTCCCCTCTCCCTGCTCACTCTGCCCCTCCCTGCCTCCCTCACTCCTCTAGTCCCAGTCTTACACTCCCTTCTCCCTGCTCCCTCTGCCCCTCCCTGCCTCCCTCACTCCTCTAGTCCCAGTCTTACACTCCCCTCTCCCTGCTCACTCTGCCCCTCCCTGCCTCCCTCACTCCTCTAGTCCCAGTCTTACACTCCCCTCTCCCTGCTCATTCTGCCCCTCCCTGCCTCCCTCACTCCTCTAGTCCCAGTCTTACACTCCCCTCTCCCTGCTCACTCTGCCCCTCCCTGCCTCCCTCACTCCTCTAGTCCCAGTCTTACACTCCCCTCTCCCTGCTCACTCTGCCCCTCCATGCCTCCCTCTCTCTTCTAGTCCCAGTCTTACACTCCCCTCTCCCTGCTCACTCTGCCCCTCCCTGCCTCCCTCACTCCTCTAGTCCCAGTCTTACACTCCCCTCTCCCTGCTCACTCTGCCCCTCCCTGCCTCCCTCACTCCTCTAGTCCCAGTCTTACACTCCCCTCTCCCTGCTCACTCTGCCCCTCCCTGCCTCCCTCACTCCTCTAGTCCCAGTCTTACACTCCCCTCTCCCTGCTCACTCTGCCCCTCCCTGCCTCCCTCTCTCCTCTAGTCCCAGTCTTACACTCCCCTCTCCCTGCTCACTCTGCCCCTCCCTGCCTCCCTCACTCCTCTAGTCCCAGTCTTACACTCCCCTCTCCCTGCTCACTCTGCCCCTCCCTGCCTCCCTCACTCCTCTAGTCCCAGTCTTACACTCCCCTCTCCCTGCTCACTCTGCCCCTCCCTGCCTCCCTCACTCCTCTAGTCCCAGTCTTACACTCCCCTCTCCCTGCTCACTCTGCCCCTCCCGGCCTCCCTCACTCCTCTAGTCTCAGTCTTACACTCCCCTCTCCCTGCTCACTCTGCCCCTCCTGCCCCTGCCTCCCTCACTCCTCTAGTCCCAGTCTTACACTCCCCTCTCCCTGCTCACTCTGCCCCTCCCTGACTCCCTCTCTCCTCTAGTCCCAGTCTTACACTCCCCTCTCCCTGCTGACTCTGCCCCTCCCTGACTCCCTCTCTCCTCTAGTCCCAGTCTTACACTCCCCTCTCCCTGCTCACTCTGCCCCTCCCTGCCTCCCTCACTCCTCTAGTCCCAGTCTTACACTCCCCTCTCCCTGCTCACTCTGCCCCTCCCTGCCTCCCTCACTCCTCTAGTCCCAGTCTTACACTCCCCTCTTCCTGCTCACTCTGCCCCTCCCTGCCTCCCTCTCTCCTCTGGTCTCAGTCTTACACTCCCCTCTTCCTGCTCACTCTGCCCCTCCCTGACTCCCTCTCTCCTCTAGTCCCAGTCTTACACTCCCCTCTCCCTGCTCACTCTGCCCCTCCCTGACTCCCTCTCTCCTCTAGTCCCAGTCTTACACTCCCCTCTCCCTGCTCACTCTGCCCCTCCCTGCCTCCCTCACTCCTCTAGTCCCAGTCTTACACTCCCCTCTCCCTGCTCACTCTGCCCCTCCCTGCCTCCCTCACTCCTCTAGTCCCAGTCTTACACTCCCCTCTTCCTGCTCACTCTGCCCCTCCCTGCCTCCCTCTCTCCTCTGGTCTCAGTCTTACACTCCCCTCTTCCTGCTCACTCTGCCCCTCCCTGCCTCCCTCACTCCTCTGGTCCCAGTCTTACACTCCCCTCTCCCTGCTCACTCTGCCCCTCCCTGACTCCCTCACTCCTCTAGTCCCAGTCTTACACTCCCCTCTCCCTGCTCACTCTGCCCCTCCCTGCCTCCCTCACTCCTCTAGTCCCAGTCTTACACTCCCCTCTCCCTGCTCACTCTGCCCCTCCCTGCCTCCCTCTCTCCTCTAGTCCCAGTCTTACACTCCCCTCTCCCTGCTCACTCTGTCCCTCCCTGCCTCCCTCTCTCCTCTAGTCTCAGTCTTACACTCCCCTCTCCCTGCTCACTCTGCCCCTCCCTGCCTCCCTCACTCCTCTAGTCTCAGTCTTACACTCCCCTCTCCCTGCTCACTCTGCCCCTTCCTGCCTCCCTCACTCCTCTAGTCCCAGTCTTACACTCCCCTCTCCCTGCTCACTCTGCCCCTCCCTGCCTCCCTCTCTCCTCTAGTCTCAGTCTTACACTCCCCTCTCCCTGCTCACTCTGCCCCTCCCTGCCTCCCTCACTCCTCTAGTCCCAGTCTTACACTCCCCTCTCCCTGCTCACTCTGCCCCTCCCTGCCTCCCTCACTCCTCTAGTCCCAGTCTTACACTCCCCTCTCCCTGCTCACTCTGCCCCTCCCTGCCTCCCTCACTCCTCTAGTCCCAGTCTTACACTCCCCTCTCCCTGCTCCCTCTGCCCCTCCCTGCCTCCCTCACTCCTCTAGTCCCCGTCTTACACTCCCCTCTCCCTGCTCCCTCTGCCCCTCCCTGCCTCCCTCACTCCTCTAGTCCCAGTCTTACACTCCCCTCTCCCTGCTCACTCTGCCCCTCCCT
This sequence comes from Pseudophryne corroboree, assembly GCF_028390025.1. Taxonomy (NCBI): domain Eukaryota; kingdom Metazoa; phylum Chordata; class Amphibia; order Anura; family Myobatrachidae; genus Pseudophryne; species Pseudophryne corroboree. The sequence goes on along the minus strand of NW_026967524.1, from coordinate 788 downwards.
GCCTCCCTCACTCCTCTAGTCCCAGTCTTACACTCCCCTCTCCCTGCTCACTCTGCCCCTCCCTGCCTCCCTCACTCCTCTAGTCCCAGTCTTACACTCCCCTCTCCCTGCTCACTCTGCCCCTCCCTGCCTCCCTCACTCCTCTAGTCCCAGTCTTACACTCCCCTCTCCCTGCTCACTCTGCCCCTCCCTGCCTCCCTCACTCCTCTAGTCCCAGTCTTACACTCCCCTCTCCCTGCTCACTCTGCCCCTCCCTGCCTCCCTCTCTCCTCTAGTCCCAGTCTTACACTCCCCTCTCCCTGCTCACTCTGCCCCTCCCTGCCTCCCTCACTCCTCTAGTCCCAGTCTTACACTCCCCTCTCCCTGCTCACTCTGCCCCTCCCTGCCTCCCTCACTCCTCTAGTCCCAGTCTTACACTCCCCTCTCCCTGCTCACTCTGCCCCTCCCTGCCTCCCTCACTCCTCTAGTCCCAGTCTTACACTCCCCTCTCCCTGCTCACTCTGCCCCTCCCTGCCTCCCTCACTCCTCTAGTCCCAGTCTTACACTCCCCTCTCCCTGCTCACTCTGCCCCTCCCTGCCTCCCTCACTCCTCTAGTCCCAGTCTTACACTCCCCTCTCCCTGCTCACTCTGCCCCTCCCTGCCTCCCTCACTCCTCTAGTCCCAGTCTTACACTCCCTTCTCCCTGCTCACTCTGCCCCTCCCTGCCTCCCTCACTCCTCTAGTCCCAGTCTTACACTCCCCTCTCCCCTGCTCACTCTGCCCCTCCCTGCCTCCCTCACTCCTCTAG